>NC_051402.1:199371-201871 GCF_015228065.2 Penaeus monodon
TCGCCTGACGTCCTCGCCGCATCTCATCTAACTCGTCTGACTTCCTCGCCGCATCTCGCCTCACTCACCATACCTGCTGCCCTGTGCTGGTGACCCTGGCAAGAATGGTCCTGCCTTGCCTCTCGAACCTCGTGACGCCACGGTGCTCTTCCTCTCCCGAGATGACGAATTCTTCCCGCCAACGACGTGATCCTAATCCTTTTCAAAACCTCGTTCTCACGATTCTCCGCTAAGTCCTCGTCTCATAGCCTAAAACTTGGTCAAGAATCTTCTAGACCGATGTGCGCGTCATTTAAACTGACACGGCGCTTGACAAGTTAACCTTGTCTTCAAGCGATCCTGTGGAACGACTGACGAGTTCCGTGACCGATCACCATTGCTGCTCCTGTCAAGACCACCTGCGCTTCGGAACAGTGACCTGTGCGAACAAGCTCGCTAGGCCGCCGACCTTAGAAGTCACCAGTGCGAGCTTTCTTTCTCATTTGCAAGAACCGAGACTCCCTGCATCACCGCCGTCGAGACTTCGTCTTCAGCTTCACCCACTCAGCCGGATCGAGGACGATCCTGGTTAGGTGGCCGTGCGACTTAATGAGCTCTCCCTCTACTCACCCTCGACTTCCCACGGTACACAGCACTCTACTCTTTATTGCCTGTGCCAAATTTGACCTGCGCCCAGAACGGAACGACTATAACAGAGTGGGGCTCCAGAGCAAGCAATTCCGACCTTTATTGCCGATCACTTTATTACTACACGTAAAACTAAATATTGATGACAACTATGTTTTGATATCATTATTGACGCCTACTGTAGTTATCAAATTGCACTGACACATCCAGTGTCCCCTTCCATACATGTGGCCACAGGAACCTATGACTGCCATAAAACTAAGAGTCTGCACTGGCATTGCTACTAAAGATTAATATTTTCCATTTTTTATGTTAAGTGACATTTTCAAACTATACCGTACAAAAACGACCTGTGATCACATAAAAAAACTCAGAGCCGAAGTCACTCTTGCCCTCAGCATCGGCTCGGTCAACACCGCCAGCTCACACAGACAGCTCGCTCTCGCGGGCACGGCACAATGCTCCTGCCTGGGCGTTTCTGCCAGGCCTATTCTTTGTACTCTAGCTACCATTCTCATCATCATCATCAATAACGGTATGCTCATGTCTGAGCAGTCGTGGACCTCTCCACCATCCTTCGCCACTAAACTCGATCTTACGCTTTTCTTTCCACTTGTACCATCGACAGCCCGCAAATATCTTTGATATTGTCGCTCAGTCTTGTCTTCGGTTTGCCTCTTCCTCTGTTTTATCACCATCCCTGTCGGAAAGTTTTTCCTCATACTTTTACTTCTCATTACATGACCAATAAACTTTAAATTTTCCTCCTTTTTCAAGATGTCCAACAGCCGGCCCTTTACAATTTATTTTTCTCAGCACTTCATCATTCGTCTTCTTCTCTGTCCAGCTAATACGCAGTACTCGTCCGAGAAACAAAACCACAATGCCACCACAGAGGAATATGCCCTCCCCACATTATTACACTGGCAGCAGCAAGTGGATAATTTTCACACGTATTAACACAAAGAGGGCAGGGAGAAGAGAAGAGAAACACGAGAAGAAAAGAAAAAGAGAGACAGAGAGAGAGAAAGAGAAAGAGAGGACGAGAGAAAGAAAAGAGAAAAAGATGACAGACAAAAGGGGAAGAGGAAAAAGAGGACAGACAGAAAGAAAAAATATGGGAAAGACAGAAAGAGAAAAAGAGAGAAAGGGGAAAAGAGAGAGAGAGAGAGGGAGAGAAAAGAGGAAGAAGAGAGAGAGAAGAGAGAGAAGGAAGTGAGAGAGAGAGGAGTAGAGAAGGAGAGGGGAGAAGAGGAGAGAGAGAAGAGAAGGGAGAGAGGAGAGAGGAGAGAGAGAGATAGAGATTGAGAGAAGAAAGAAAGAAAAGAGAGAGAAAAAAAGAGAGGGGGAAAGAAGAAAAAGAAAGAAACAAAAGAGAGAGAGAGAGAAGAAGAGATAGAGAGAGAGAGGAGAGAGAGAGAGAGAGAGAGAGAGAGAGAGAGAGAGATGAAGGGAAAATTCAACCACTAATCATCTTACCCCAGTTTGTTGTGGCTGTGGAGGCGCCAGCACTACTGAAGACCATTTGTGAGTCATCATGGGGAACTGCTTTTGGCCATTGTAGTAATGTCCTGTGACATTGTTGGCTGTACATTCGGGCCACACCAGGTCCTCCAAGAGTGCCGAGATCAGCACTGGGGACGGGTTAGCCACTGGGTTGCCAACAACCGGGGGGGAGGGCGAGCCAGCCCAGCAATCCAAAACGGCGTAAAAGCCTGGGATGTGGGTGGCTCACCACCGGATGGATTTTTGGATCTGAATAAATGAAGTTGAGTCAGAGTCGTTCAACACCTGATATAACTTAAAGTCGAGAGATAATTAATAAAATAACTTTAAATGGTAGCAGATATGAAGGGAAGAGGAGGGAAATGAG
>NC_051402.1:206871-236871 GCF_015228065.2 Penaeus monodon
AATTTCACCAGTGTAGGGGCGGGACATCATCGGAAGGAAAGACAATTACCGTCTCACTCAACCAGTGACATATGTGTGTGTGTGTGTGTGTGTGTGTGTGTGTGTGTGTGTGTGTGTGTGTGTGTGTGTTGTGGGGTGTGTGGTGTGTGTTTGGGGTGTGGTGTGTGTTTGTGTGTGTGTGTGTGTGTGTGTGTGTGTGTGTGTGGGTTTTATTGGGCGCGGTAGATTGACAGTGCACCCAGCGGTGTATATCCTGTCACAAGACCTGGCTCATGTTCCCATTGACTCTGTGCATCGCCTCCCGTCCAAATGCTCGTCCTCTATCTCGTCAGACGGTCTGCCCGTCCTCCATCGCCGGTACTGGCTAAAACGGTCATCTTCTTTTTCACCATGGCCCAGTAGTAACTTCCTGGCCGCCATTGGTACGCCACGCGGTGCGCCCAGTCCCGGCAACGGCCGACACCAACCAACTCCTCGCTCCCCCGACGTCTCTATCTTATGCTCCACTAGCTTCCTCACAAGTGCCCAGCTTTGCACCAGCCTGGCACCTTCAGGTCTTATTGGAAAGTTCGCTACCAACACTGTAACTAACTCCCTCCCCTGGTCCAACAATGCTCCGCACCGCTACGCCATCAGCCGCTGCAAGTTTTGGTTGGACTCCACGAGGCACCTCTACTCCACGCATCACTCTTGACATTCGACCCGGATTCTAGCTCTGTCCGGGGGCAAGTGCAGATAGGAACAGGCCTCATCCCCTCTTCTCCCTGCGGTGAATCGGTCCTTGATTGGACGATTCAGAGAGGGATGATCGTTCCGGCAAGGGTGGCGGACGGGGCGGCAGGCGGGTGGAGCCGCGGCAACTCCAAGAGAGTTAACATGATGCCTGATCCCTCATCATGTGGCTTTTGCATGGGCTATATTAAAGAGATGCAACCGCGCCCTGGGGTCCCATGCAATCTCGGCCGTCGGCTCTTCCGCGTTACCCGTACGGTTACGCGCCCCCCCTTTGTTTGATGCCACGATGCTATGTGCTTCATGTACTTCGTGCCCTACTAGCCTACTCTTCCTATGCGAATTTTCGGCATTAGGATGCCTCTGTGCAACACCTTCTGGTGAACTGTAACCCCAATCTTCGGGCGCGTGCTCGGACGTTGGCAGACCTTTACCTCCCGCGAGGGGAAGGGTGGTGTCTGGGGGGCCTTAAGAAGGCCTGCCTGTACGGTGTGCATAGAGTTGCCATTCTTTTGTTAGGTACTTGGTCCTGCATACCATCTGATGACTGCCACTCTTTGTCTTTAGGAAGAGGCGATAGGCAGGAGAGCCCCCTTGGCAGGCCTTCAGCCAGGTTCTGTCTAATAGCAGCTTGCTAGACATAACATCAAGTTCCCGTGATAGGAAGTACCTGGATAAAAGTTAGTCTTTCTTTTCTCCCTCACTGTGATGAATAGTCTTTGGTTTTTGACTATTTCAGAGGGATTTGAAGGACTTACTGGACAGGTACAGGTCCCCTCTACTCTCACTGAGGTGAAACTTTGGGGTGTTTCAGAGAGAAGAGGGATTTCAGCTTAACCTCAACCCTGCCAAAGAAACTGCCTGGAAAAAAGTCGCTCCTCTCCCTCACTGGTGATGGAAACAGTCTGTGGTTGGCTGTTTTCCAGGAGGTACGAAGGAGCTTACTTGGAACAGGTAGCAGAACCCAACCTTCTCTCACTGAGGTGAAACACCTTTGGATTGTTTTCAGAGATAAGAGGGATCCACCTCAAAAACCGTCCTGCTATAGTAAACCGATCCTGAAAAATGTTAATTTCTCTCCCTCACTGTGGTGAAACAGTCTGTGGCCAGGCTGTTTTTCAGAGGGATGAAGGAACTGACGGAACAGGTGCAGGACCCCCTCTTTTCTCAATGAGTGAAACAACTTGAGGCGTTTCAGAGAAAGAGGGATTCACTTTGAAAAAGGGGACAGGTCCCCTCTGAGGAGCGGAGAGACTGCCTGGAAAATTGCAAGAGCTCCCTTCCTCCTGAGGGAGTAGCCAGAAGTGTTCCCATTCATGATGTCCTTGTAGGTGGAAGGGGGCATCCCCTCTGGGATACTCCCAGAGGTGACACCTACCCACGGTGTTTTTCCGTGCGTGCCACCCTTGTGAGCTGGAGACGGGATGTCCTCGGAGGTTGAGCTATGCCGTGCACGGTACGCTCCGGCGGCTACAACACGCCTCTTTGGTCCTTCTATCTGGCAAGACAGGCGGCCTGATCCAGGCCCGGTCAGGTCAATTGCTGTCTCCCTCGGAGGCCTAGGGTCAGCAGTCATGTCTGCCGTGGTAGCCACACCGTCGTGTGTACTCAGTGCCATCGTCTAAATTGGCTGCGTATATTCCACTCATCACCCTGTTGCTGTTAGACAATTGTTCCTCTAGCCCTCACTTCCCCTTGTTGGACTCCGTGGTGGGTGGGGGGCGTGAGTGGATGAAGCACTAGCCAGTACAATGAAAATCTAATCTAACAAAAATCCCCACAGAAGACAGACCTTACTGTTGACGACCCGTGCAAGGCCCAGACCACGGCAGCCACCCTGCAGCCTACGTGCCTCCGGTGCAAAAGAACACCCCGAGCACGAGGATACATTCATGCCTGCTGCCAAGAACAAATAAATCATGTACAAACATGTTGTCCACCAGATTGTCCAACAGAGACTCTCGTGCTGGCCCCTCCAGGCCAGCACCCAGACCAGGAAGGTCTCTGGCCCCCCTCGACGACCGCCACTGACCCTGAATCAGGATCACCAGCTGAACCTAGCCGAACAGCTGGTGCCTCCACGAGCAAGCCCCAAGCCGACAGGGCTGACCGAACGGCGAGGCCGGAGTCCGACTCTGATGGCCGAGTCTGGACCCCCAAGGCGTTTCCCCGCAATTCAAGTCCCCGTTAACCCGAAGAGCTTCGCAATGCTACCAAATGGTAAGGTCATTGGGATCCAGCGCAAAATCCGGCGTCTATCCGGTTGCGCGAGATCAGTGCATGATGACAACACGGTGCCCAACGATCAGCCACCGCGTTGTTTCCTGCAGGAACAAAGGAGTTAAAAGATGGTAGGAAATGAGCCCTCAGCCACTGAAACCCCGAGGAGAGAGAGTCAAGATGGTGCTACTTACTTGCTTCTCAGTCCTCATACGATGTGGACGGTGATAAACATCACACCCCCAGGTCGTGTAGGCTTCCCGATTGTCGAAGGGGAAGACTCCCACCCGCAAGTCCTGGTGACCATGAAAGGTACCCCAACTCCCCCTTGATCTGGTAACTGGGTACCTACAACCTCCAGCACGTTTATGTGCCTGAACCACTTCGTGTTTTCAAGCGCCAGAAGTAAGACACGCACCAGGCTAACTGTACATCCAAGCCAAAATGTGTGTCTGTAGCGAAGTCACACAATACTGAGGTGTGCAATCAAGCACATAAAGAGAAAAGGGACACAACAGCCAAATGCCTAACGGTGGGCCAAGGGCATCACGCCCTGTAGCCTGTCTTGCCTCTGTCAGGAAAGAGGCGGACCCTCAAACGGCAGAGGTTGCTAAGTAAGCGAAACCAACTTTGTTCCTGCCCCCCCAGGCTCAACCTACGTCTGGGGTAGGAACAAAAGAGAAAAGGCTTCCGACCTCCTAAGCGAGAAGGAAGCTGCCCCCCAGCCGAAACCGGATATCTCCGACAATCAGGATTTCCCCCAAAGTAAAGCAAGTGCAGCGGAACACAGAAAGAAGGTTCCAACAGCACCACACGGTCCCCCCGACCGCCGAAACATGTTCTTCGACGGGGGGACTGTCGATCCTTATCACGGCTGTGGTCACAGCAGTGGCCGTATCCTTTCAGGACCGAGGGTAAGAGGCGGATAAGGCAGTCAATTTTTTGGCCCATGACACACTGGAAACAGACCGTGAAAAGCATAAAGGGAAGGAGATGGAGAAGGCCAAATCCAGCAGCCCAGCCTCTCCCTCCCGGTCCGAGACTCCCCTCCCCTCTCCACGCAGGCTATGCCCTCCACAGGCAGAGCCTAGCCAGGCTATGCCTCACAGGCAGCAGCCTGAACCAGGCTTTGATTCAGTGCCAACAAGCCGAATCAGAAAGAAGCTGAGCCTGCCCAGGCAAGGCCCCATGCACAGAAACAGCCTGGCCGAGAAAAAGCCAAAGAACGAAAAGTCAGAGCTCACCAAAGGAGCTCCACCCCCCAGTGGATCCCAGGGATAGCCCTACTAGGCGAAAGAGAGTCCTCAGCAGTGAGGTATCTCACATGGATTGTCAGACCCGACGTCCAACCATGTGACGATGTCTCTGATGTAACTATCAATTTAGTAACATCATGACACGCAATCTAAGTAGTCTGCGTGGAAACATCTGTGGCTTCTCTCAGAGTGCCATCCTCCACGCATAGTGCGATCAAGGAAGCATTGACATCGTCATGCTCCAGGAGACATTATCAGCGGAAGCTGTTCGCTTCTCAGGGTATCACGTCTACGCGCTGCCACGTTCCGATGGCAAGAGGCCTGATACCCTGGGGGAAGGCAACAATTCCTGCTTTCCGCAAAGACGCTTCACCGCACTGTGTAGAGATGTTGAATCTCTTGCCAGTCAGATTCAACTGGCCGGGGTGACCCCTGAAATTGTACCACGTGTACAGCAAGGCCACACTGGAAGTAGGGGAATTAACATCAGCCAGGTATTGCTTCCGCGCACAACGACCGAGTGATCATAGGGGGAGACTTCAATGCACACCACCCCATCCGGGCTCCCTGCAGGGGCGCAGACCGGATGCGGCTGGCCGTCACATCGCCAAACGTGCTTCGAGACAATTTCCCCGAGATCGCTCTCCTCAACAGCCAGGAGCCAAAGCATGGAAGGAGGGGTCCTAGACCTCACACTGGCACTGCGACTACGGGTGGAGATGATTGGCTGGCGTGTCGATGATACCGTCACTAGTGACCATTATGGCACTCTAGACAACCATCATGGATAGTGCCCAGCCAAAATACCACACCGAATCCAAGATGGAAACAGACAAGGCCAACCTGGCGCGTTCCAGAGCGCCTTGGCCGGTGTCTGAGAAGCAATGAACCCACACAGAGCGAAATGTGGAAGGTGCTACAAGCCAGACTTGTAAATGCCATTGAATGAGGCAGCTCACTGACCATACCGCAAACTCGGTCCGGGGTCTCAGGAGTCACAAGGACGCCTGGTACTTCACTGAACGAGATTAGGGAGTCAACCACACAGGGTAAACATGTGCCGAAAACACTTCCGAAGGCAAAGAACCGGCCCACAACCTAGCCCTCCACAAGGTAGGCGGGGAGGGATTGCAATGAAACTGCAGCAGAAGTGAGGCAGGAAAAGTGCTGGAATGGTGTGATTCCTTTCGATCACCGTACCACCCTCTCAGAGCTATGGCACGGGTTCAAGCGTCCCCCCATCCGCTCAGCCCCGAGATGCACGCACCACGACCCCCAGGAGAGGGCCAACAGACTGCGCAAGAGTTTTCTCTGCGAGAACGAGCGCGACAGTCTGCCCGCCTAACTGAGGGCAAGACAGAACGCCTACAACCAGAACAGACTCTTCACATCAGAGAAAGGCAGCCGAACCGCGATACTCGACGTTATCTTTTCTCTGAGGGAACTTAGAGAGCACACAAAGCGTCCGTCAACTCAGCCCCGGGGGCGATGACGGGATTCTCGTACCCCATCATCTCCCGCCTGTGACTGGGTAGTGAGCTTGCATTCCTGCAACTCATCAACAGTCCTGGGAAACTCCACTCTACTTACCCCAAGCCTGGAAGAGGGCTACCATAGTTCCCATCCCTAAACAAAAGGATCCTTGTGAGTACCCAGCCCCATCTCTCCTCCCCTCAGGCTGGCTGGCCAGAACTGCCGAAGAGGATGGTAATGACCGGCTCCATGGAAAATGGAGCCCCACACGAACACCATCCACGTGTTCACCAGGGGCATGAGCACAGCGCACCGAGCATAGCCACGCTCTTGAGCAAATAAACACGGTCGCATCCTGTGGACAGATTCCTTGACGCTGGAGAAGTCTTTCGAATTGGCAAGTCCCTCTTGCATTCCATGAGAGCCTGATCCAAAAAGGAATCAGAGGTAAGCTCTTTGGCTTGGATAGGTGACTACTTTACCGAATAGAACAGCAGAGTCAAATTCAAGGTCCCTATCCAGCACATGCCACTCTAGAAATGGAACGCCAAGGGGTGGGGTTCTCAGTCCAGCTTTTTCACACTAATGTCCTGTATCCGCACATAAACCTCCCAGTGGGGTGCAAGATCATCTCCTATGCAGACGATCTTGCTATCATCTCCACTGGAGCACGACTGTCCTAAACAAAGCCCAGCGTTGTCTGGACCTTGAGATCCGAGGGTGTTGGCAGGACAGGACTAAAGATCTCTGCAGCCATCCAAGGCCTGCTTTGAGACCGAGAGTCAAGGCACAAGTCTGAAAATCCAGGGAATGGACTTGGGTGGGTTCAGGAATAACCTGTACCTTGGGGTAGTAGACCGGCCCTCTCCTTTTCCGCCAGGAGGTCCAGTACCTCTTGACCGAATCAAAGGCAAGACTGTCTGGCATTAGAGGAATGAGTGGAAGACGCATAGGGTCCAGAACACAGAGTACTAAGCTCATTCTACTACAAATGCTGTCAGGCCCATTGTAGACTAGCTCCCTCGCCTCTGTTGCTCAAGAGGAAAATACAAAGACCGATTGGAAGACGTCCAAAACGAAGGCGCCCAGGGTCCATGCCTGGTGCCGCCAAGTGGGCGAGAGGTCCTCAACCTCATATTGGAGACAGACTTCTCCCCTTGGCCTCACAAATTTGATCTAAAACCTGGCAAGCACAATTCCTTATCAAAGGTCATCCAGGCTCCCAGGAACACAGCCTAAGACACAACAATAGTCCAGACGCCTAGAACCAGATAACTAGCTGTTTTTCAAACAACGACTGGCTGTCTCACACAGCCAGGGTGCTAATACGCCATCAGCTCAACGACACTAACTGTCCAAGGGCATGGAACTCCCACACCCTGACTTTTGTCGAAGCTCTCGCCCGTGGCACAAACCTCGATAGAGTTCTCGGTCATGAGACTGGCAAGCAAAAAGAATGAGATTGTACGCCTAGCCTAAAGGCAGAAACCCAAGGGTCATTGTTGGCAACCATACCCCTCCGGGGACCTAACATATTACACAGACGGATCGGTCGATCCCTTTGACCCACCGCTGCAGGCGCCGAGCTTTGCAGCAAGGGATGCCAATAGCCATGATGTAACAGACAACGCCTCCTCGCTACAGGCGAGAGGTAGTTGCTATCATGGGAGTCACTTGATACAGCGTCCAGGAGAAAAGGAAACGTGGTCATACAACACAGACGTCCAAAGGAACTCTGCACTAACCGACTGGTCTCAGCAGCGCTCACCGCCACTGACACATCTACCTCCTGACAACCATAGCACAATAACAAAAGGATGCTTGCTCAGGGTAGAAGAATTATCATAACTGGGTTACAGCCTAAGGGATGCAGAGGCATGAGCTTGCTGACAGATTAGCCGAATCGCCGGTATGCCCCAAATCCCATTATAATACATCAGAGCCGAAGTTACTATAGGAGTAATTGTACGGTGGCGGCCAACTCCTTCCTCCGCAGCTTCACAGAGAGGAACGAGACATTCCCCCTCGGCCGCTGTACTCAGATGCAACCGGCTATGACCACTGGCACTCTCTGAACTACCAACAGAGGGTAGACCGACGTCA
Source organism: Penaeus monodon (assembly GCF_015228065.2). NCBI lineage: Eukaryota > Metazoa > Arthropoda > Malacostraca > Decapoda > Penaeidae > Penaeus > Penaeus monodon. The sequence goes on from NC_051402.1 coordinate 214,656, forward strand.
TTCTGCACAGAATGCCCTAGGTTACCACTGTGGCATGGCAGATCATACCAACCATAGAACGGAAGAGAGGTGTTTGCATGCATTGCGGCGAGCCGAATGCCACACTGATCACTACTTGGAAGAATTGCGTGCACACGCAATTCCTAATACAAACCCACAAACAAAGCCGTCGTGCTGGGGACAGAGATTATGCGCGATGCTTACACCAACGGCTACAGGATCGCCTGCTGGTCAATCCCACCGCCACGGTAAGCACCGATGTCAGAGACCAACAAATGAGACAGCCATAAAAAAGCTGACACAGGCCGGAGCCAAAGTGAAAGGCCCGGGCAAAGCCAGAATGTCGCAAATCTCAAGCAAGCAAGCGCAAGCAAGCAAGCAAAGCAAAGGTGCAGGTCCGCTCAGTCTGTACTACCTCTGCACAGCCCACCTCTGGAAGCAAGGGCACCTCTTCACCGTGCACGCCTCACCAGCTTCCCGTCCAAAGGTCCGACACACCCCTTACTCTGCGTCAGTAGTCACGGCCGCAGCAACAGTGCTCGTCCAGATCGGCCCACATACAACCGGCAGCCACCCCACCCCCACCCCTGACCGGCTGCCCACTGGCCAATAGTGAGCCTCCACTGTGCCCCTTGAGCTGGCAGCACAATGCCCCGTGCACACACAGTCTCTGTGGTGCAATCTGAAGTCGCATAGTGGGCCAACATATCAGGCGCACTAGGGTCTTCTCAGCCCAGTGTCCACTGTCATGCGGCATGGCTTCCATCTATTGACCCTCCACCTGCATCCTGCTGGTTCGACGGCAGCCTTACCCCAGTCGTGGCCCGGGAACGAGGACGGGTCTAGGTTTTCGCCCCCTTCTCCAGCCTTTTCCGCCTGTACCTACTGTTCCTTATGCCTTAGACATGCCGTCGGAGGTGACCAGAACCTGCACAGTCCTTGCAGACACTGCTGGAAGGCATCAGAATCCGTCCGGTTGAGAGGACGTGTTCTCCGCTCCCTCTGACATGACTATACTGCCTGTTGCCCTACTCTCGCAGCCGCCCCAACACAGCCTTGGAAAGTTCTTTCTCGGGCTTCACCGTCTTCATGCTATTTTTCTCCACTTTAGCCTGCCGGCCCGGAGTACGGCGGGCTGAGCAGCTGGCCCTAGGCACTCGTTTGTCTTCCGGAAGGTCCTCGAACTCTTAAGGCCCTCTGCCTCGCCACCTGCATGGCCTCAGGGTGTGCCTGCTTGGACGTAGATTTGCAGCTGCTGGTCCTGTAAAGCGTCAACAAGAAATCACGGGCCAGGACCACCGATCATCTCTTCCGCAGCCGCATGGTACGATCGTCCTTACCAGCGCCTCCACATCCTGCGGCCGCTGGGACAGTGTCTCGCCACGACTCAGACGAGTCCGCTTCTTCAAGTGTGGGGCCCGATATACCTCGGCCTGGTGGTGGTGCCCGAAACTGCCTTTTTCAACCTCTGCCCGACTCTGGTGTAGGAGGCATGTTGGGAGGACCGCAGATGCCCCAACACTTCCACCGGGCCCTTATCGCTGCTACCAGCTGCATGCCTTCTCTTCCTTGGCTCCAGCCCTGGGCATCCAACCATTTCAAATTGGGCACATATGGCCAGGCCACTCCGTCGTACTCAGCTAGCTTACGCTTCCCAGAATGTGTGGAGGCCGAGGCTGCGGGGTGGAGAACGCGTGCCGTGAACTAACACGCTTGGGGGGAGGAATGGGGTTAGGGAGGCAACGAGCGGGTTGACCCGACCGGTTTCCGAGTTTGCCGCCAACCTATCTCACGGGAGCGGTTTTGTCCGATGGGTTCCCCAGCCCTTCCTGCAGCGACACTGACTGCGACACTGAAACTGTCGAGGCCCGCGGGATTTCCTGCCAGACCCCAGGCAGACCCCGTAAATCTGACACTCTGGCATCTGTTGGCCAGAAACCACTCGTCTGCCTCTCTGCTTGCACGTTACTACCTCTGACGCCGCCTTTCCTCCTTCACTTCCTCCCTCGACCCGAACCTCGTCCTTCAGAGTCGCACCGCCTCCATCAGTTCAATCTTCACGCTGTGCAGGCCTTGTCTGTGTACTGCTGAGTTTCCATCTTCACGATGCGAACATTGCTCTGTAGCACCTCAACAAGTTGGGCAGACTTTCCTCTGGCCTTCGCTTGCCTGCTTCTCGACAAGATGGTGCGCCTGCCGCGTGCCCTCTGCGCCTTCTCTTATGCCCTTTGTGCCATTTCCGTCCCTCATACGCCAGCAATGGCAGTGATCAGGTCCATCTGCTCGGCTTCACCTCACTCGGTGCCTGCCATCGTCATAGCCTCTCTCCCTCAGGCTGCCGCCATCTTTGACGACCTGATAAGTCGGCGCGTCTCACCTGAACAAATATCACATATCCCACTCCTGACACCATTTTGTTACGGCCGGCCCGCCTCGTCTCTCGGTTGTTCATCCGACTCCTCCGCTCACAGCCAGCGCGTCACGTTGCCCAGGTCCCGTCATGTAAAAACACATGCCCAGGTCATCCTTTCATGTTAACACATGTTTCGCAAGAGACAAAGACCCACTGGCGTAGCACTATCCCCCCCCTATGAAGCAGACGACCCGTTCTGCTCCGACATATCTAAACCTGAAACAAACTACAGAAAATTTAAATACTACAGTTCTTCAGACAGGGAAACACAAAAATCTTTCATCCACGCGCGGTTTTCTTCGCTCTCGCTGGCGCTCTGGAGGATGTGTGGGCGGCGGTAGATTGGAAGTGGCACCAGAGGGGTATTCCTTGTCCCAAGACCTGGCTTATGGCAACATTGACGTCTCTGCTGCATCGCCATCACCGGCCAAATGCTCGTCCTCATCTCGGTCGCGTCTGCACGTCCTCCATCGCCGCTACTGCGGGGCTAAAGTCATCTTCTTTTCAACCATGGCCCAGGGAGTAGCTCCTGGGACCATGGTAACGCCACAGCCGGTGCGCCAAGTCCTCGAGGAAGTCAGGCAACGGCCCCACACCAAACCAACTCCTTGCTTCCCCGACGACTTATTCTGGGAGGCTCTACTTCCTCACAAGTGCCCAAGCTTTGCCAACAGCTGGCACTTCTGCGGCCTATCGGAGAAGTTAGCTACAACACTGTAAACTAACACCTCCCCTGGTCCAACAAGGCTCCGCCCAACCGCCCACGCCATCAGCCAGCCTGCAGGTTTTGAATGGGCTCCACGAGGCCCTTCTACTCCAGGCATCACTCTTGACAGTCGACCACCGGCTTCTAGACTCTGTCCTGGTGGGGCTTAGTTGGCACGTCGCTCAGCCGTAACTACCTCGACCAGCCAACCACTGGAAGCAGGGGCAATCTTCACCGTTGCACCCTCACCAGCTTCCGTCCAAGGTCGACACACGCCTTACTCTGCGCAGGTAGTCAAGGCCCAGAAACAGTGCTCGTCCAGATCGGCCACATTACACCGGCAGCCGCCTTTTGCACCGTCGCTGCCCACGCCAATACGAAGCCTCCCACTGGCCCCTTGAGCTGCATCCACAATGCCCCGTGGACACCACACAGTCTCTGTGGGCGTCTGGAAGTCGCATCATTAGTGGCAACATATCAGCCGCAATAGGGTCTTCTCAGCCCCAGTTGCATCGTGCTGGATTCGACGGCCAGGGCTTACCGAAGTCGGGTCCGGGAACGAGGACGGCTGGGTTTCGGCCCCCTTCTCCAGCCTGTCCGAGTTTTCCGCCTGCTGTACCACTTCCCTTAGGCCTTAGGACAGCACTCGGATGGTAACCATACCTGCCACAGTCCTTGCAGTACTGCTGGAAGGCATCAGAATCCGTCTGGTTGAGAGGACGGTTCTTCCGCTCCCTCCAAACACCGACTACGTCCTGTGCCCTTCCTCACTGCAGCGAACCACAAGTCTTGGAAAGTGCTCGGCCTCACCTTTCCAAGACTACCTTCTCCACTTTAGCCTTCCGGCCCCGGAGGTCACGGAGGGCTGAGCAGTGGCCCTAGGCCACTTAGTTGCCTTCAGGAGGCCTCGAACTCCAAGGCCCTCGCCAGTGCCACCTGCAGGTCCTCAGGTGTGCCTGCTTGACGTAGATTTGCCAGCTGCTGGTCGCAAAAAGCCGTCAACAAAGTAAATCGCGGGCCAGGGACCACGATCATCCCTTCGCAGCTGCAGGGTACCGACCTCCTTACCAGCGCCTCCCACATCCTGCCGCCCAGCTGGGACAGGGTCTCGCCACGCACACGAGTCGTCTTCTTCACGCGCGCCGATATACTGGGCCTAGTTGGTGAGCCGAAAAACGCGTTTCAAAGCGTCGCCACGCTGTGTAAGAGGCTGTTGGGATGGCGGCAGATGCCCCAACACTTCCACCGCGGGGCCCCTAGGCTGTTACCAGCTTGCCAGGGCCTTCTCTTCCTGGCTCCAGCCCTGGGCAGATGCCAACATTTCAAATTGAGCGACACATACCTCCCAGGCCACCTTCCCGTCGTACTCAGTTGGCTTACGCTTCACAGAATGTCTGGAGGCTGAGGGGCTGCAGGGTGGAGAACGCGTGCCGTGAACTAACACACCGAGGGGGGAGGAAGGGGCGGAGGGAGGCAACGAGGCGGGGTTGACCGGGTCCGAGTTTGCCGCCACTTCTATAACCAAGGGAGCGGTTCCGAGGGTCCCCAGCCTTTCTGCAGCGGCCCACTGGCTCCGACACGACGCTGCGAGTCCCGGTGGTTTCCTGCCACGGACCCCGGAAGACCCAGTCAATATGAACTCTGGCACTGTTGCCAGAACCTCGTCCTGCCTTCTCTGCTTGCAACGTACTACCTCGGGATCGCCGCACTTTCTCCTTCACTTCCTCCCTCAGGTCCCTGAACCTCGCACTTCAGTAGTCTGCCCACCTCCTCCATCAGTTCACTCTTCACGCTGTTGTAGGCCTTGTCAGTGTACTGCTGAGTTTCCATATTCACAGATGAAAGATGCTCTTGTAGCACCTCAACAATTGGCAGAAACTGTCCTCTGCCTCCTTGCCTGCATCTCGACGAGATGGTGCGCCTGATCGTGCCCTCTGTGCATGCTCTCTGCCCTTTGTGCAATGGCCCTTCCCCCCCACCAACATTTACCGGCCAGCATGGAAGTGATCAGGTCCACTCTGGCTCGGCTTCACCTCATTGTGCCCTGCACTCAATCATAGCCTTCCTCTTCCTCATGGCTGCTGTACCATCTTTGGAACGACCTGATCAAAATCGGCGCATCTCACTGATCAAATATTCACAAATCCCACTCCTGACACCATTTGTTACGCAGGGGCCGCCTCGTCTTCTGCCGCACCAAACAATGCAGGCTAGGCAGACGGGCGTGCTATCCACAGTGGTCGTGAAACACTGACAGCCTCTCCAAGAGGCACCAAGCACCACAGGTCCAGAACACCACGAGGGAAACGCCAAGTGGCGAGGCAGGGCGAAAAATAAACACAAAATGACAGTCTTCTTTATTTACAAAAGTTATTTACCCGTACACTTTCTATAGGCACAATACTGGGGGAAAACCAGCATGTCACACTGCACGATACAGCTTAAACAGCGGCAACACCAATGTATATATCAGGTCAAAGGGCACACCACGAGGTCTTCACAGGAGCAGCACCCGACCTCCGTCTCTCGGCTTGTTCCTACGCTCCTCCGCTCACAGCCAGCTGCGGTCAGTTTGCCCAGGTCCCTTCATGTTAAACACATGCCCAGGTCATCATTTTCATGTAAAAGTTTAGCACAGAGACAAAGACCCACTGGCGTAGCAATATATATATATATATAATATAATATATATATATATATATATATATTTTATATATATATATATATATATATATATAATATATATATATATATATACATACATACATATATAGATACATACATATTATTAAATATATATATAAATATATATATACATATCTATATACATATAACATAGACATATACATATATTGTGTGTGTGTATGTTTGTCTATATACTAATATATATATATATATCTATAATACATATACTAATATTAGCATATATATTATATATATAATATATTATATATATATATATATATAAATGTATAGACACCAAATATATATATATATATATAGATATTATATATATTATATATTACATCATATAGATACATGATAATAGATATATATATATCTATATATAATATATATATATATATTATATATACATATACATATATATATAATATATATATATAGATATATATATATATATATATATATATATATAGTATATATATATATATAATATATATAAGATGTGTGTAGTGTGTGTGTGTGTAGTGTGTGAGTGTATAGACACAAATCTATATATATCATATATATATTATTATATATAATATATATATATATATATATAAATATACACACACACCAAACACATATATACTCTATATATATATATATAATATATATATATATATATAATATATACAATACATTTATGCGTGCGTGTGTTTGTTTGTGTGTGGGTGTATATAATATAGATATATATCTATTATATATATATATATAATATAGAGAGATAGATATATATATTATAATAGGATAAGACAAAATATATATATATATATATTATATATAGATATATATATATATATACACACAATACATGATATATATATAGATATATTATATATAGTCTATATATTAGTATATATAATATAGATATATATATGTTTATATCTGCGGTAGAGACACAAATCATACGAGATATTATATAAGATTAGATATATAGAGATTATATGTAAGTCTATATAATATATAGATATATAGAACATATATGATATATATATATACATATATATGAGAGATTATTTAGAGATATATATGCATAGATAGAGATAATATATAGAGATAGATAGATATAGATATATATTGATAGATAGATATAGAGTAGAGACCACAAATAGAGGATAGAGAGAGTTAGATATAGTGAGTATATTAGATAGATAGAATATATATAGATATATATAGAGTATATATTTATATTAGTTATATATAGATATATAGATACACACATACATATGTATATATATACACACATGGCATATAGATAGTATATAAGATAGTAGATATATATGATAGATATATATTATATAGGTATAGACACAAATAAGGATATATAGACATAGATATAGTATAGTATATTATATATATATATATATTATATATATATATGTATATTATATATACATATATAGATTGCATAATATATATATATATATATATATATATATATATTAAATATATATATATATGTATAGACAAAAATATATATATATATATTTATATATCTATATTTATGTATATTATATGTATATAATAGTATATATATATATAGATATATCTTCTATATATATACACATATATACATATATATATAATAATATATATATATATATATATATACACATATAACATAGACAATATGCGTGGTATTTGTAATATATATCTATATAATATATATATAGATATATATATATATATATAATATATATTATATATAAATATATATATATTATACTATATATACATATACATATATGTCGTGTGCGTGTGTGTTACAGACATTTCCACAGGCGAAATGAGAAACAAAGATTGTTTGTGTCCGTAATGCTCGCGCGTATAGATGGGCATGATAATCCCAGACATAGCTATCACCCCTGGTTGCTTGACTCCATTATTCTCCAATTAGTTCGTTTTAATTACTATAAATCGCTGGCAGGCCCTTGAAGAAGCACATCTTCAAAGAGATGTCGTTTATGATAATTCTGGGGTAAGTTGGTGAAGGGATATGATAAAAATTAATATGCAAATCATGTTGGAAGGAGTTGCTTAGTTTAAGTTTTAAATTTAAGTAGATGAACATCAAAGGGAGTTTGCCATAGGATTGACAACAATTGTTAGTTGAACCCTTGAGTAAAAGGGACATCGCTAGTGGTGGTCTAAACTTGGTTTTGAGCGGGTACACATCTCTGCAACTGCTTTGCACGCAAAACGTGTATCTGCCCAGCAGGGTTTAGGCTATTGGTTTAGATCTTAGGTAATGAAGTGTATTATGGTTAAATAAGACTTGGCATAATTAGTGGTAGGTCTTAAGAATTTGGAAGACTGACCATTGGCCGCCTACCCGACTTGCACCCTGATCACCTAGTTGGGTAATGAACATGCAAATTATAATTAACGTAACCCATGCTATAAACTGGAAAATGGAAGGCTTTATCAGTAGGTTAATTCGGGTACATAAGTGTTTTTGCACAAATGAAGGGACGCAGCTTTCAAGCTTTGATTGCCTACTTGCCACAGTACTGGTACTTGCCTAGGATGACCACGCAATTCAAACTCTCGTAAATATGAGTTTGGCTCAGTGGAAACTCTGGGAACTTTAGGTTATATGAACGTAACATCAAAACTTATTATTTCGCCTTCTCCAGGTTATTGCTGGGACGCAGTAGCCATGCCCAAAAAAAGGGAAGTGTCTTCTTTTAATTGTCAAAATTAAATTGCATTTTTTCTCGTGTTCAAATTTTAAAATGTAAATTTATTGCTGCATGTCCCTCCAGGGCCCCAGTGCTTTGGTGAGGGTAGGTTCCCTAACCCCAATACTTGTGGTGGCTTCTTCGAATGTATACATGATGGCACGGGGGGGCTATGAAAAATGTCTTTTGGACGACTGTAAATGGATTGTTCTACAAACACCAACTCTAGGACGGTAGGCAGTGAGTGAAAGAAAGGGGAGTATTACCCCCGAACTTAACCTTGTCTATACAAGTTCCTTTAAAGCATAGTGAGTGTAATGCTTAAATTCTTTAATTTCAGTGTCGCTCCAAGTGAGAGGAGTGGCTTTTAGTGTTACTACAAGCATATCCAAGGTACTCCTACTTGTGTGAAAGGTCCAGCATGATGGCTTCGTGTGTGCTGACTGCAGGACCAGGTCATTGTGTGTTTAAAAGGGCAGGCTTTTGTCACGCCAGTGCACCAGCGCAAGATCCTGCAGTATTAAAACCACCTTTGGTGGTGCAGTGTGCTACCCAGGGCTTCCGGCTGAATGTACCTGCCCAGAGTGGGAGGACACATTGTCCGTGATCTCTAGGACCCACAGAGTTCTTTAGCTGCTTCCTCCACTGGATCAATCCCCGAAAAACACGTGTGCCCTGATTGGCAGGGGGGTTTTGATGTATTGATGAGGACCCTTAATCAGTGCCGCAACCAAAGCCAGCGTTCCAGCTTGTGGACGGCCTGGGCTGCCAAAATCTGGAAGACTGCTCTGATATTACTCTTGGCATCTCGCTTCGACAAGGGTGGCTGCAGAGACGTTTCATGTGCCCCAGTGGAAAACGCTGTTCAACGAAGTAAACGGGATCTTGTGAAGATCCTTGCAAACGGACAATGGTGTGCTAGAGGAAGCCAGGTTCCCAGATCCCTTGACCCCGCAGCTCTATGAAATGCCTGATTATTGGTGGCCTAATGAAGCGTGCCCGCTACCAGTGCCCCCATGGTTATGTATGGAAAGCTGATGATGCTGGTGATGGGGGAGCATGTGTGGAGGACCATGAAATGGCTCTGCATGACTACTTCACCCGCTGTAGCATCCCCCAGGGCATGTGTCCTGACGAGACTACAGGTATATAGATTTCGGTTGCAGCTTTATTAGCTAAGAGTTGAGGTACTTGCCCCCTCATTCCATGAGCTTTAAGCCGGTAAGCAGGTAAGCTGCTTAGTTTGTTGAAATTGAGCATTAACTTTGGTCTTTGTAACTGAGGTCGTGGCCTAAAATTGTCATTGCCTTCGACTAAATGTCGGATGCAAATGCAGCACTAGTAAAGCCTAAATTAGAATGCTGTTCATATTCTAGAGCTAATAAAAGGGTATAAATTTCAGACCCATGCCTGGCAAATAACGGTGGTTGCCATGCTAATGCAGACTGCGCAACTATTAATGGCGGTGTGAGTTGCATTTGCAAGGCAGGTTACAGTGGTGACGGATATTCATGTACAGGTAAGGAAGTGGGCCCAATTGTCTATAGCATGTCCCATTTTATGGCTCCCACACACCCCTTAAGGTTAATCCCTACTAAAAATTGCATATTTCCAGATGTTATGAATGTGACGTGGCCAACGGCGGCTGTTCGGCAATGGCTAGCTGCACGAAATACTGACGGCAGGTACCGTGTGCGAGTGTTTAGACAGGCGTACATGGTGATGGCGTTGCCTTGCCAGGTGAGCAATGCTTTGCAGAAGCAGACTCTTAACATTGCAATAATTTGTATTCAATTGGTAATTGCTTGTTGTCATCATCAGATACGATGAATGCTTGGTGCCAAACGGTTGGCGTTGTGGTACAAATGCCTTTGTGTGCAATACTGCAGGCAGCCGAGGGGACGTACTTGGGCATAGGTTACACTGGGGATGGCTTACTTGCTCTGGTAAGTATAACAAATGTTGATGTTGGCCGGGTGCGCAAGGGTAATATCTTGGTCTAACGCATCCTGCTCTAACAGATATCGATGTACGTGCCTTGTTAACAATGGATGTGCTGTGATGCAAATGCAGGGGGTCAAAACACGGCTGGTCAAGAACCTGCACATGTCTCACCAGGCTTCTCTGGGAAATGGTGTTACTTGCTCTGGTTGGTAGCATTTTCTATTTTCATAGTCAAAACCATGGCTTGCAGGTATCTTGTATGACCCTTTTCTTGCAGCTGTGCGAGTGTTTGGGTGCCAACGGTGGTTTGTGATGCAAATGCCCTGGTAAGCAAACTCCAGCAGCCGTGACTGCACCTGCACATCAGGGTCACTATGGGAAATGGCCTAGTTTGCACAGGCAAGTACATTTGGCAATGATCTACAGCTATTGGGGACTGTTTGCTTTGCACAACCTTTCCTAGCTCTGGTACAGCACTTTAAAACTGTGCTGCAATACCCTACAGACGTGGGACGAGTGCGTTCTGGGTAGCTAAGGAGGGTGCATGCCAAATGAGGACTGTACAAGATGTTGGTGGAGAACTTTGCACCTGTCATCCTGGTTACCACCGGTGATGGACTTCAATGTTACTGGTAAGTAAACCTATGGATAAATGGTATGCCCAAATTGGTTAGATTTGCATAGTTTAATTTGCTTGTTGATAAACATGCAAGTTTGCCTCGACTAATGCCCAAACTTTAATTCACTAGCTGGTGAAATTGTTACCACCATGCTACTTGCTAAGAAAAATCCAGTTTTGCACTGAACTCCTCCTACAACTGAAATGACATTCAGAACTGACAACGCCATTTGCCATTTAAAATTTACACGTTATTTCTACTCTATGCAGATGTGGACGAGTGTTGGTTGCAAAAACGGTGTTGTGATGGCAAATAGCCTGTGTAGCAATAATCCAGGCAGCCGTGACTGCACCTGCACATCAGGGTCACTGGGAATGGCCTAGCTTGCACAGGCAAGTGTCCTAGTGACTGCATATTCCTAAATGCCACTTGCTATTTCCAAGTACTGAAAGCTTTCTTGGATTAAGCACTTTGTAAAAGGCTGCATCCCCTACAGATGTGGACGAGTGTCTGGTGGCTAATGGTGGGTTGCCATTTGCTAATGCTCAGTGCACAAATATGCTGGTAGCAGGAAACCTGCATCTTGCCTGCTGGCTATATGGTGATGGACAAGTGTGGCACACCTCCAGGTAGTGCCTAGTTTGAGATCCAACTCTAACTACTTGATTTTTAGCGTTCCTGAAGAATCTGCAGAAAAGAAATTGTTAAATAATAATAAAACATGCTTCTACTTTCAAGTGTCTGTTGGCTTTGCTGGTCAAGGTCAAGACTGTGCTCAAGACTCTGACCCTTGATGGGCCTTCACAGGACACTGATGAACTGAGCTGTTCAAGCAAATACTGCCGTAAGGATAACTGTGTCAACCGCCAAATTCTGGGCACCGAGTATGCCGATGGTGATGGGATTGGTGATGCTTGTGATATGATGCTGATGGAGAGGACTTCTCGATACTTCGGTATGAAAAAGAAAATGTGGTATCTTGCATGCTACACATGGGGTTCCCCTTAAAATTATTTAAACTGGCCACTGTAATGCCAGGATAACTGTCCAATAATAGCCCCCCAACTGGCAAACAAGATGGAGACTCGGATTACACATGGAGATGAGTGACCAAACGCCCTGTAGTCTCCAACCCCGCAAGAATTGATGTTGATGGGGATGGTACAGGCGACAAATGCGACCGATTGATATGACATGATGGTATGCTTGTAAACTTGTATCTGATGGCATCCAATTCTCTTTAACTCGCTTGACGAAAACGAGATGGCATTTCATCTCTTACTCCTCTCAGGTTGATAAATACTGCTGACAACTGTCCAAAGACGCAAATGGCAACCAAAGCTGATGGTGATGGAGGGCTTTGGAGACTTGTGTGACATAGCCCCCAGCATACCAATCTGGGCAAAGAAGATGCAGATGAAGATCTACTAGGGGATGCATGTGATGATAACATCGACTCTGACAAGGCATGGATTAAGGACTTTGTTTAATTGCTAATGGCAAAATTTGCTTTAAATCTGCAGTCTCCCTAAATACACATACTGATGCTAGCCTCTTGCAGTGATGGTGTGGAGGACAGTGTGGACAAATTGTCCAAATGTAGCCAATGGTGACCAGCAGGACGTAGATGGTGATGGGTTAGGTGATGCCCCCTGTGATTCAGACAGTGACCAACGATGGATTGATGATTACGACTGGGACAAACTGCTTGCTAATCCCAAATTAGGAACCAGAAGGATACCGACGGGAATGGCCGTGGCGACGCTTGCACTCCGACTTTGATGGTGACAAAAATTGTAGACTCGGATGATAACTGCATTGCCAACCCAAATGTGCATGCACCGACTCAGTGAGAAGCTTGGCCCCAAGTGTATCAAAGGCGTGTGCTCCCTACAGCCAAGAGTAGACATTTTAGACCAGCCACTTGAATCATGTCTTTAAAACTTCCTAGCAACTCCACAATGGTGGCACTAGACCCACAAACGGCGTTCTACTCCTCCAGTATGGGTTTCTACGGACAATGGTGCAGAAATTCAAAGACATTGACTCGGACCAGCTATAGCAGTGGGTATGGATTGTGTGGGAAAGGCTGTAGTCTGTAGGATAGGTCTCTGCTTGAAGAGCCACAAATACCCCAAACAAAATTGCAGGGACCATTACCTCTTGTGGATGTCGACTTTGGAAGGGACATTCTTCATAGGAGGACACCAGTGATGAGGACTTTTTGTTGGCTTTATCTCAGGTATGTATAGGACTAAAATTATTAATGGTCCTGCATTTTATCAGCAGGCCTTGTATAACACGCTCTTCCCACAGCTACCAAGCAATTCAAAGTTCTATGTAATGATGTGGACGAAGGGACCACAAAGCTGGTTTGGCAAAGCAGACGAGAGCAGTTACTCTGAAGCTAATTGACTCTATACAGCCCTGGCACAGGCACTTCGGGATGCTGTGTGGTCACTGGCGTCTACAAACAAACCAAGGTAGAGTATATGCCTACATAACTTGCAAGGAGGTCTGTTACTAATGGTTAATAATTATGGCGACTAATGGGCAGTGCCGGACTATCCTGCTAGCACGAGTAGTAAGGTTGATCTTTCAGGCAACCTTGCCTTGCATGATAGCAGCTTGGATAGGAACCCAAAAGTTGCCTACCGCTGGCTGCTTCACCACCGGCCTGATATTGGTACCATGAGGTTCACTGTACCAGCGCAACAACCCAAGGTCATTGACTCTGGAAAACATATATGACAGCACCCTAAAAGGATCAGGCAGGCTATGTCTCTTCTGCTTCCTCCAGAAGCAAATTATATGGTCCAATGTGAAGTATTCTTGTTCAGGTAAGGCTTTGGTTCTGAAGTCTTATTAGATTGCATCAAATACACTTGGTATGCCCTAGTAGAGCAATAGAGCTAAAACCTACTTCTTGATCTTGCAGATGATGTACCCCAAGACATGTTTAATGACCTGCCCACTAACCTACAGACGCAGGTACTGACTTCATAAGGACTTCTTTTTGCACAACGAAGCGTCATTTGCATTGGAACGACGCATCTTGAAGATTGTCTGATACTGTAAGACGCTAGTCTATATAAAATTTTATATTAAATAATTTTAAATTAAACTACTGGTTTCAAGTTTACCTGTATAAACTCCTACCATGGCCAGGATCCTTGTCCCCATCCATGAAAAGATTACTAGATTTTAATATCTAGTCCCAAATTATGTAGCAGGCCCAAGACTGACATGACTTTTGCACCTAGTTTTAAAGCTGCTTTGAGCTATGTAATTTCTTTAAAGATACCTGGTATAACTACACTGCAGATTGCTTGATCAATGGTGGATGCCTTGAAGTAAGGGTGAAAGCTGGTGTACTGTAAAAGGTACCATGTATCCTAGTGGCAGGTCCATGTGAACTTGACATTGGCAAGGCAACATTAAGTTAAGCCTTTTATTCAATGCAATGCTTAATGGTCCTGAGGGAGGTGGTATCTTAACTGACATTTTAGATGGGGGGGGGGGGAAGTCAAAGGAAAACTAGATGATTTGCAAGTGATGTCATGGCACCATAGACAAACTTATCCCCCACTTTATTACATAAAATAGTTACTGCATTAAGTTTCTAATACTTCTCTTGTGCCCATTTGTTGCCATGGGGAGGGGGGGGGGGCTTGAGAGACTACGACAAAGGCGGGTTTGACAAATGCCACCCACCCCTACTGCTCCTTAGTCTGCTTAATTGTAACGGGAAGAGTAGCTTCCCCATAGACCCAACCATCAATGTTTTGGATTGCATCCAAAACCCTAGGTATAGCATGATTAAATAATCTCTGGCAATGCCATTCCTGCATAACATTGGCCCCAACCCTCGATACTTGAATATATATATATATATACCCATCTCCCCCCCCCCCCCCCAACAAAATGCCCTGACAAAATACTTAAACTTCTTTCCTGCCTTGCAGACTGATAGTGGTGCTCCATTCCTCCTATAGGAAATTGTAAACCCCAACATTGCCAAGATTACTTCCTGTAAATTTCGTGTTACATTGGAGATCCTAGTCTACAATATCCATCTCCCCTCCCCCAGTCAAGTGTACATGTTTAGGACGTCCTGCCAAACATCCCAATGCCCTCTGTACCAAACCTGGGCATAATTCAAAACTGCCCTGAACTGGGAAAAAGTTTTAATCAAAAGTAGCAGCAGTCTTCAGTAACAAACTTGGCCTAATTCAGAGCCCCCCCTCCCCAAATACCTTGTTTATTGCCATGGTGGGGGGGGGGGGGTGAGGGCTTAGGTAGTGCAGACAAGCTTAGTTTGGGGATCATCACTCCCTTATATCTCGGTCCTTGCCTTGACAAATTTTGCAAGTCTCCTTAACCTTTCCTTTTCTTCATCCCTTTCCATCACCTGCCATAATTCTTTACCATAATGCTGACACTTTTTTGTCTGGTACATTTATCGGCTACTCTGCAAATCTACAGGCATTTCCTTGCTGAACAAAACTTTACCTTGGAGCTCTTCTCCCAAGCCTCACCCTATAGTTTTAACTGCTAGTGACCTTGCATGATGCAGCAGAAAGTTGTCCATCCCATCAACCCAGATTTTTGCTCTATTACTCTTGCTTTAAACTTTCCTCCTCACCTGCTGGCAGGCTTTCTGGTCTAGCATTACCACTAATAAGTTACATAATGTAAATCTTCCATCCCCCCCCCCCCCTTGGTCAATTCCATTAGAACTGACGTGTAAGCAGGCAAGAGCAGCTCAGGAGGTGTCCAAACGTCACAATCTGATCCACCTCTCTGCTCCTGTATGGTCTCTCTTCAGTAATGCATATCCTATCCTGTCCTGCTTGCAGGAAACCTGTACCTCTACCTTCATTGTCCCCACTGCCTCAACCCCCAAAACTTGTTTTTTGACATACTTCGGAACTTATCCCTAATGATACGCATAATTTCCTCCATTTGCTCTAAGTACTAACCTCCTACTCCTTCCCCCTTTTAACTTTTACCTTTATCTCCTTAGCTCACCCCTCCTACCCTTCACTACCATACACACTCTAGCACTGTTTAAACCATAACTTTATCCTAATAAATTAACTAATTCGGAAACACCCTTTGATAGTGCTACATGACCTTGATGTTAGCACAATTGTTTTAATGCGTAAACCATTTGATCCTTTCTAAGGGGGGAGAGAAACTGTTGCTGAATGACTGGCTTTGTCAGTCATGAATGGCACCAGTAGCCATGGCATTCCTTTGTTAATGGGCTTTGCCCTTAGCCCTTGGGTAGGACCGTTTCTTTCCCCACTTAATTTTAGGCTCACCATGGGCCCAATATATTTTTACCCTTAATTGAGGGCATTAAGGCTTGCCCCTTTACCAAACCGGCTCCATTGAATTCTGGTTGCATGAATCCCGTCTCGCCTTTGACCACAAACTCTAACAACTGTGACTACCCCCTCCATCCTAACCTACTATTCACATCAGCCCCAGTAAAAATCCATCCATCAGGTCAATACTCCATCACATGAATTGAAACCTTCCTCTCCCAACATGCACTACCTTTCTCTTCCACCCCAACAACTACCCCAGCCTCACATAATTACTACTCGGCAAGCATATTTGCTACCTCTCCACAGTGCAATTCCTTCTTCAAGCATCCCTGTCCTCCTTACCCCCTCTACAAATATCTTGAATTACTTCTTACATGCCAAAATGGCGATAATGTTCTAACCCCCCTCCCCCCACACACACCACAGCATGCTTACTGGGGACGACTCTCCAGCGATGAATCAAAACAAGTAGGCAAGTTTTGCTTTTGTTCCTGCCTGTCAGTTACATCTGAATCCAAAGCCATAGCATTGTCAACCCATAACTGAATTGCTGGCAAACCCATCCTGCCCACATGAAACCCCTCCCTCCGCCCCTCACAACCTTCAGCCTTCCCTTCTGCAAATCCACCTTCAGAAAAACTGAATTGAAAACTATCTAACCATGGCCCAAGATTACTATGCCTACACATCATTCATCCATCCCTAATGTTCCCCCTGGCAACCTCCTTTTACTCCCTCAAACACCTCCCATATCCTTCCTCATCTGCATCACCCTCCCCCCCCCCCTGCTTTCCCAATTTATCCTTCTACTTACCCCTGTATACACAGTTGACCTGTCACAACAACCCCCTTCCGAGTAAATTCCTCCGACTTTTCTCCTGAAACTGATTCTAATTGCCCTTTTCTCCTTTTGTTAATCTCTTACTTTTATATATTTTTGTAGTTTAGATCTAATAACCCTTATTCACACCAACCTTAGCCCACTTACTCACCTTCTCTACCCTCACCCTCTTTGCCATGTCCATGCACATAATATCCTGAACTCCCCCCCCCCCCTACCTTGCTGTCCTGGGGTGGGGGGGGGCCTAATGTTAAAGGATTCACCTCTTCCTTAAAACTCAAGTCCTTGCCCCAAACTAATTACATGGTCTTTTCTTCGTACCTTCCTTTTTCCTTAATCCTTCTCTGTCCACTATTTCCTAATTAATTGATTTTTTCTTAGGCTTTTCAGAATATTGTCATAAGGCTGGGACTTTTGTCTGCCACATTGTTTTGACCAATTGACCATTCTGAAAACCATCAAACAATTGCCTTGTGAACCTTGATAAACTTCTTAGCCAGGGGCTATAATTGGATATGCGATATGATCTTAAATGTTGACATGACAGAAAATTTCCAATGATAAATATAACACCTACTCCAAAAACTATCCTTTCCTTGCTTCTTCTCCCATTTTCTTAAGATTTTCAGCATCTCCCCCAGATCTATTTCTTTACTCCTTTCCTCATTCTATCTGTATTCCCCTTTCCCTCAGTTATATTTTTTTTTTTTCCAGTTTAAATCCAAGATATTCCAATGTCTGCAACTTCCTTGATGCTTACTACTCCTCCTTCCTCCTATCACCTTTACATGTTCCACCCCATCTCCTACCACATCCTGTCCTACAACCACCTCTTCCTCTGCTCCTCTCGACATCTGTTGCCTCTTCTCCTAAAGAAAAACCTTTGTTTGTCAGGACTCCCATCCAACCTCCAGAAACTCTTGAGGACATCAAAACTTACCTAATCGTGACCCATTCCACCTTCCAATGTTCTATATCTTATTACCCTCCTACACAACAAAGTAATGCTGATATCTATCATCCCTTCAAGTTCCCCCCAAAACATCCCCTTCTCCCTTCTCCTTGTGCAAATATCCTACGCAGTTTTGCAGTCACTACAGCTTAAAGAATTGGGAAGTTGAAGTTTGTGCCTTGAATTTTAAAAACCTAAAAGTATTGTTAAATATTTTTTCATTGTATTTTATAAAGAGGGGACTGTGTTGACCTTATACGTATCAATAGATGATTGGAGGGATTAACCTATATGGGATTGAACTATATCATATGCATCATCAACAGAAGGTTCAAAAATAAACCAGGTCCTGTGAATATGGGTGGTTTATATCTGCTGTTTGTTTCCAGTTGCAACTTACTTATGCCAGACATTCAAAATCATGAGCCATATGAAAAAATTGCATCGTTCTAGTCTTCCATTAAGTCTACTGTCCTGTCTAGATCACTTAAACTATAGCTGGTTGTCCCGAAACCTCAGTTAACTCAAAAGGGTCCACTCTCGTGAATAGTAATGATCATTTGTGAGCATGTATTGAGTTATGTGGATTATCTAACCCCATGCCACTATTCCACTCAGCCTGGATGCAGTTTAATGTAATACCCAGGACAGGAATTATTTCTTAGATGAAGAAAAATGTTCACTGACATTTTCGTGGTCCAGTGACCCACAAGTTAAGATTTTTTTTTTAAAAGTCTGAACCTATAGATAATAAATATATATCTGACTAATGTACGCTCCAAATCCCTTGTTCATTGTGTGAGGCGACGGCTTACTTAGAGATGGGGCCAGAGGACCAGATGTAGGGGATCATGCCTGCCTTGACCTTGGCCCTCGACTAATCGTGCATGGTTCTTTCCTTCCCTTTCTTTTTCATTCTTCTGTCACTTCCTAAGGTTGTGAGAGCGTGCTAAAAGGTAAGGATGGCTTTCAGTCATAAAGGCCTCCGCACAATGGGCATGGTATTTCTTTTGTTAATTGCTCATTCCTTAGCCCTTAATGGAGACCCTGGATGGGTAGATCATTTCTCCTACCCCCTCACTTATTTTATGCTCACCCTCCTAATAAAGCCTTAGCTAGCTCTGAATTCATGGTTTGACACCTTGCCCCCTCTTTCGACCACAGCTCCAACCAAATAGATGATGCTAATAACGTCCCTATTCGATGTTATACCGCTCTCTATCCATTCTGAATCCTCCAAAGTCATTACTCAATATTCAGAATAAACCCTCTCTCTTCCAATATTACTATACTCTTTCTATGCACGATCTTCTTCTTTGTCTATCCACAACCCCATATATTTCATCCCTATAGTCACTTGTCACCTTTTGAGTCCTTTTTGGCCAGCCAAGTCAGATCGATTCTTTGTGATTCCCTCATATGGGGTGGAGGATATAGACTGAAGCTCAAATGTGAGGATCAACCCCTACCTTGGACCTCAGCCGTTAATTCTAACTCAATTTTGCATGTTCTTCTTCTCCTTTCCTTTTCTCCTTTCTTCATCCCTTTGTCCACTTATCCTAATCATTAACTTTTTGTTTTACCCCTTTTCACCACACTACTTATCATAAACCATTATGACCTATGATGTCTAGCACATTTTTTTAACCATTAAACAGTCTTGGGAATGCACAAAAAATTGCCTCACCCTATTTCTATATTTGAATACACCACATTAATCTTAATGTTGATGCAGCAAACCCTATAGCTATACAGCCTGCTTCATCTGATGCACCTCCTGACCAGGCTATTTCAAATTACTTGCTCGCTCACATGGCTGACACATACGGTGGCTCCTATAATGATTTTATACGAGCTGCTATGCCTACAAAACTGAATCTGAGGTAAATTCTTAAATTCAACTAGGCCTCACTAAACTAGCCTCACTTTATGATGAGGCCAGACAGGGAAGCACGCTGAGGCAGTTTTCACCCTACCTATCCAAAACTATCTTTCACTCCAATCCTTTCCCATCTCCCAAGATGTCTCAGCATCTCCCTCAGTATCCCTTCTTCTGTGCAAAACCTTCCTACCCTAATAACACTCCCCATTCCCCCCAATTCCTTGCTCATTCTGTCGGGGGGGGGGGGGGCCTTAGGAGATGGAGACATAAGGCAGAGATGAGAGGGACAGTAGATCACTCCTACCCTTGGACCTCAGTCCTTGCCCTCAACTAATTTTGAATAGTTGTACCTTTCTTCTTCATCACCTCTGATCTTATCCATAACCTTAACTAATTTTTACACTTTTCACCGCAAGACTGTATCATAATGGATATATGGCCTTTGGGTCTCGTACATTTATTTGTTTGTAACCTTCTGGGAATCCACGAGCATCACCTTACATGAACCCCAAAAACTTCCCTCAAAGCCCTACCCTGTCAGTATATTTTTAAATATGAAGTTAATGAACCCTTTTATGGTTGATGTGGTGGAAATTTTCAATAAATTGATAAATACTTTACTCCCTCTCTCCGCCAATCCAGATACCCATAATCTCTTACCAGTCCATTCATGTCTCCCCCCCTCCTTCTCACTCTACCTGTCGCACTTAGAGATCTAAAAACCCCATCTTCTACCCACGTCCTCTCCTACACCTTATCCCTTCCTCGGACATCTATCCTTCTCCTCCCCCACATAAGAAAGTCTTTATTTTTCAAGAACTTCCCAAATAAATCCCTCCAGGGAAAACTCCTGAAGACAATCCAAAACTAATGCCTAATGACCCAAGAGAAGCTCTGCTTCGTTAATCACCAACCAGGCCCTTGGGTCCTATTCACTCGATATCTAGTATTTTGCTTGCTATCACTGTCCTTTTCCTCAAGTTCCCTCTACCCCCTCTTCTTCCCACTCTCAAAAACACCCCATCCCTCTTCCATGTGTACAACTATTCCCCTTTTCCTTCTCCATTATCCTTCCCACTCTCACCTGGATGCTCTGTGACTTTCCCTATGTCACAACAAGTCCTTCTCTGGATCCTTCCCCTCCTGCTTGTGTTGGATGTTCTTGCTATCGACATAGTGGCCCAGCCAAGACATTAATGCCAATGGATCCTATGCATATTCATTTTCAATCTATGTAAGTCATAAAGATTGTTCCCCTGATAAAAGTGATTACCCTTTACTTACATTTTTTTCATTATCTGCTTAGGTATTTGATATTGTTAACATTCTTTTGATTCAGAGATAAATTGTTTAGTCTTTGTACTATAGGTTTGAATTCGTGGGCATATTAACAAATGATTAAGATAAGGCCTGGTGGTGCACTGGGGGCACTAGGATGGGAATGGTGGACTAATAGGGAGGGAGTTGGGTGATTCTGGTGTCACTGACCTGAGAGGGCCAAAAAACCACTCCTCTGGACTTTCCTATAGACTATATCCCACAGTTCTATTTTTTGTCTGATTTTGTAGGTCAGCTGAAAGGTTGATCCATTAATTTTTGCCACGAGATGGATTTTTGCTTTTATAAAAGACACAAAATACCTGAAATCTGTACTGACTAGGCTAAGCTCCAGATTACAAGTCGGACCCGGGCTAATTTTCAAGCATGTTCGTGCCATAGATGCCAGAGTGATCCCTGGACCCATTACTGGCGTCATTGATGGGTTGGCACTTGTATCTTACAAATGATATTAACCAGCATTCATTTAGTCAGTTTCTAGTGATATGGGGGCTTAGTGAACGTAAGGAATCAGAAAAAAACTATTTTCGCGTGGGTTCGCGATTCATATTGCAAAATCTATTCCTTTATCAATGGTTATAAAACGAAAAAGAAGCCGCGATGTCTGAACTTCAGTCACATTCAAAGCGATCCCACACTTGCTTCCACACACTCATCTGTCTTGGAGCCGTTAGAATATATATGAAAAAAGGAGATGTTAATAAGGATTTCTACGGAACCCGGGCATACCTCCCCTCCATGGTCATGGCCCCTGCGATGGAAGCTAGACTTCATGC
>NC_051402.1:244371-260339 GCF_015228065.2 Penaeus monodon
GATATGTCGCTCAGCTTGTCTTCGGTTTGCCTCTTCCTCTGTTTATCTATCACCATCCATGTCAGCAAGTTTTTCTCAATTACTTTTACTGTCTCACCTGTGTGTGTGTATATACATATTGTTCATACACTTTATATATATATATATATATATATATATATATATATAGACATATATATATATATCGAGGTATATATATATGTGTGGGTATATATATATAAATGTATATATATATAATAATAATATATATATATATTTTATATATTATATATATGTACATATATATATGTACACACACACACACACACACCACACACACAACACACATACCACACATACACTACAACACCACACCACACGCACACGTGTGTGTGTGTGCCTATATAATATATAAGATATATATATAGATAGGATATAGTAGAGATATAGAGATAGCATCGAGTAGTATTACATATAACATATATATATAATAGATGGTAGAGATATAGAGGAGATATAGAAATGTTAATTTGTGTGTGTGTGTTGGTGTGTGTGTGTGTGTGTGGTGTGGGTGTATATGTGTGTATATATTATATCTATATAGAATATATATACTAGACTAATATATATATATGTACAGGATATATATATATTATAAGATATATATATATATTATGTCTATAAATATATGTTGTATATATATATATATACACACACACACGCGGCACACACACACACACACACACACACACACACAACACACACCCCACACACACACACACACACCACACACACACCACACACAACACATAACAACAAACACTAACTACACTACACTCACATACAATACCCCTACACATAACTAAACATACACACACACACGCCCCGGGTTATATATACATATACATAACATAATATATATTAAATATAATATATATATATATTTTAAAATTTAAATATGTGTATAATATTACATATATATATGTATATATATGTATAAATTTTCATATATATATTTTAAAATATAATAATTTTTAAAATTAATATGCGTGTGTGTGTGTGTGTGTGTGTGTGTTGGTGGGTGTGTGTGTGGTGTGTGTGGGTGTGGTGGTGGGGGTGTGGTGTGTGTGTGTGGGTGTGTTTTGGTGTGTGGTGGTGTGGGTGTGTGTTGGTGTTGGGGGTTGGGGTGGTTTGTGGGTTGTGTGTGTGTGTGGGTGTGTGTGGGTGCTGTGACCACGGCGGGGTCAAAACATGAACCTCCCTTTAAAAATAATAATAATAAAAATAAAAAAAGAATAATATATACATATATAACATATGTGTTGGTGGCGTGGTATGTGGTACGTGTGTATGTTTTTGTTTATATAATATATATATAATATATATATTAATATATATATATTATATTAAATATATAATTATAAAACAACACAAACCACACACAACAACACACACACACCAAACACACACCACACCCACCACACACCAAACACACAACCCCCAAAAATATATATATATATATATATATATATATATATACCCACACACACCACACAAACACAGTTACATTCACACACACACACACACACACCACACAAAACACACACACACACACACAAACACACACACACCACCCCACACACACCCCAACACACCACGCACCGTTTGGTGTATTATAAATTTTTAAATTATATAATATATATATATATATTTTATATTATATATTATGTTTTAAATATATGTATTATATTATATATATATATATATATATATATAATATAATATATATGGGGCCGCGGGGGCCGAATGGTTAGAGCGCGGACCAAGACTGTCAGACGGCAATCGAGTTCGAGGGTTCGAGTCCCCGGCCGGCGGGGGTTTTTTCCCCGGGGGAAAGGGGAACTTCACCTCGATTGCCTCCCTACCCGTGGGTGGCCAAGCCAGCTCAAGTCAGTCCCGGGTAAAATAAAGATGGGACCGATAAAAAAAACGGGCAAAGGCAAGGGAAACCCAACGCCTAAATTGCTAAGAAAAAATCATGGAAATCTATGTCGTAAAGGGCCGCGGGGCCGAAGGTTAAGCGTCGGACTCAATTTCTGCACGGCGGGAATCTGAATTCGGGGTCGAGTCACCGACCGCCGCGTTGTTCCCCTTGGGCAAGGAAATTTTACCCCGTTTCCACCTAGCCACGGGTGGCCCAAACCACCCAAGTCAAGTGCTGGGCCCAAGCCCGGAAAATGAGAGAAGATTTCCTAAAAGGACACCAGCATCTCCCGGGAAAAGGAACTGGGGCCCCACCCCGTACTCACTCCAAGAGCATCACAAAATGAAAACTACAATTAAGTATCATGCTGGACCACGGCTGCTCAGACATGAACCTACGTTAAAAAAGAAAATATATTATATATATATAAAATATAATTTTATATATATATATATATATATAATAGAAAATTATTGTGTATTATGTATATTTAATATATATAATTATATAATATATAATATTATATGTTGGTGTTGTTGCGTGTTGTGGTGTGTGTGTGTGTGTAGTTATATATGTATATTAATATATTATAATAATATATTATTATATATGTGGTGTGTGGTGTGTGTGTGTGTGTGTGTTTTGTGTGTGTTGGGTTTTGGGGGTTTTGTGTGTTGTGTTGTGTGGTTTGTGTGTGGTGTTTTTGGTTGTGGGGGTGTGGGGGTGCTGTGACCACGGGGCTAAAAACATAAACCCTTCCCTTTAATATAATATATTTTATTATATATATATTATATAATATATATATAATATATATATATTTGATTTATATTTAAAAAATTTTTTAATATATGTTATATTAATATATAATATATAATAATATTAATTATTATATTTTAATATATATATATCATCATCATTCATCACTTCACCCTGGGTCATCCATGCAGGACGTAGGCCTCCCCCAATTTTTTCCAAACCTTTGTTGTCTTGTGTTTTTTGTTTCCAGTCTCGGCCCAAAATTTCGTTTTTCGTGGCCCCATTTGTCATTGGTTGGCCGGGTCTCTTATATTATCTATAACCCAGTCGTTAATTTTTTGCCATCTGTTTCCTGTCTCCGTGTATAGACCTGCCCCTTTCCCATTTTTTCTTTTGATGCTCGCAAGTATATCTTCATTTTTTTTCTGTTCCCCGACCCGTCGCCCTCCTATCTTTAGGTAATTCCCGATCAGTCTTTCCCCCCTTCGGGCACTTATTAGTTCCTTCCCGTAATTTGGTTTGTAGTCCATGTTCTGACCAAATAGGTATAACTGTTAGGACACATTTGGTCTAAAGACTTTCTTTTTAAACATAATGGCAAGGAACCTCTTGATGCTACTGTGTCTGCCAAAGGCGCTCCAGCCTTAGATGTTTGCGCGCTTAATTTCCTTTCGCTAGTGGTTTTGTTGTACGAGTTGTCCTAGGTATATTTACTGCCCACTCCCTTTAGTATTCGCTTGTACTTGTATCTTGTTCGAACTGAATTACGTTGAACATGATCTTAGTCTTTTTCTTTTCTCGAAGCCCGAATTTTCAGACTTCCTTTTTAGATCATTTAATAGTTGCTGCATTTATTATATATATAAATGAAATGCAGCTGTAACAGTTTTGGTGAGATGCTTCGCCCTGTCTAACAATTTTTAATTGGTATTTTGTGGGTTTCGGAGTTGGAGCTTGATGGTTGCTGGCCCATCTCTGTTATATCTTCCAGTATTTTAAATTACCTCCTCTACTCCCTTTTCGGATAGCTTCTAGTACTTTGTGGTTTTCTTACAGAGTCGAATGCCTTTTCGTAATCGATGAACCATCACAGGGTTCCTATAATCTTTATTTTTCCTATTTGAAATTATGAAGTCAATTTCGTTTTTGATGTCAGATGGCGACTTCCAAGTCCACTTCCGCTTAGTCTTTTTTCGAAGAATGTTTTCATGTTTTTGAGTGCTCGAGCCTCCGCAAAATCAACTAGCATTTGTCCCCTCTCATTCCTAGTACCTATTACATCATTCCCTATTTCGGTTTCTCCTGCTACCTTTTACCTATTTTGGCATTAAAATCTCCCATAATTATTGTGAAATGGGTTTTTACTCTCTCGCTGGCTAATTGAAAAATCTTCATAGAAGCTCTGTATTTCTTCATCACTGTGGCTGCAGGTTTGGGGCATAGACTTGAACAATCTTTAAGTTGTAACCCATTGTTTAGTTTTTTTTAAATGAAGCCACTCTTTGTTATACTATAGAATTTCCCCGATATTCTTTTCTAAAAAGTTTGTGAATTAAGAAGCCCACACCCAATTCCGCTTGCTACCCTGGGGTTTACCTCCAATAGAGCACATGTCCATCATTTAGTATCTTCTGTCTTCGCCTAGTCTTCTAACCTCACAGAGTCCTACAATATCCATTGATGGGAAAAAAAGTTCCTCAAGTAATGCTAGGTAAGTCGGATTCAGTTCTCATTGTCCTTATATTATATGTGCAAAGGTCATCAACGGGGGGGGCCCCTTTTGTTGTCGGGAATTTTTAGCACCTTGCTCTGGAACAGCCTGATCGCCCCGAAACCCGGGGGTCCTTCGCCCCCGGGGGGAATGGGGCCGTTTGTTTTTTGTGCAGTCATGGTTTTTTATTGAGAGTATAAGCCGATTACCCCCCAACCTACGGCTTAGGTGATTTGGGGGAAGGGGGAGTAGTTACCCCGGGATGCACTGAAAAGGGCCCTCCAACGGGGTTGGCTCTGTCTAGCGTGCATTTATCTGGCCACGAACCCCCTGCTCCTACACCAGGGTATACTCCCGTGAGCAGGGGCTTAACTATCCGAAATGTGTATATGTGTTGTATTTTATACACTGTTTTTTTATGTGCATTTTCCCCCCAGGCAGACCATTTTTTTTTTTACCTGCAAACCCACGAATATGTTCATTTTTTTCACATACAATGCAAGCTACCTTTTACATAGCCCCTTTGTATGTGATATGCATACACACTTTACATTATCGTAACTGCATACGAGTCGTGACACATGTTAGACATTTGCGCCAGGGAATATTATCCGAAAAGATACACTTTCTTACTCACCATTATTAATATATATACACATAACATTTTAAAATATTCATATATACACACATACATAACAAAACATACACATAACACAAACATATACAGGGACTACCACACTCCACACAACACACATACATATACATACACAGCATAGAAATAACCATATATATATACAAAATATACATATATATACATATATATAGTTTAAAATGTATTATATTATATATTGATGTAATTTTATGTATGTATATATATATATATATATAATAATGTATGATATATATGTTATGTGGTGGTGGGGTGGTGGGGTTTTGTGTGTGTGGTTGTGTGTGTGTCTGTGTGTTTTGTGTGTGTATGTGTGTGTTGTGTGTGTTTGTGTGTGTGGGTTTTGTGTGTGTGTGGTGTGTTGTGGTATATATATGTGTGGGTGGTGTGTGGTGTGGGTGTGGTGTATGGTATGGGGTGTGTGTGGGGTGTGTGTGTGTGTTGTGTGTGTGTGTGGTGGTGTGTGTTGTGTGTGGGTAGTTAAATATTAATTAATATAATAATAATATATTTATACACACGCACACACACACACACACACACACCAAACACACACACACACACACACACACCACACACACACCCCCACACACACACAACCCCCACACAAAATTTTGTATAAACACACAACCCCACACCAAACACACACCAAAACACACCCCACACACACAACACAACACAAAATTTTATATATTATTTTATTTTATATATATATATATATATAATATATATATATTTAAATAATATGCATATATACACACCCACACACACACACACACCCACCCACACAAAACACACACACACAAACACACACACAAACACACACACATATAATAAAATATATAAAAAATATATAAAAATATATAAATATTATTTGAAAAATATATTAAAATAAAAAAAATCATATACATTATATAATATATAATAAATATAATATATATATATAATACATAATAAATAATATTTAAAATAAATATTTATATATATAATATAAATATATATATTTATATATGTAATAATATGATGTATTTAATATAAAAACTATACATATACATAATATATATAATATTATATATTTATATAATTTTAAAATTTTAAAATATTAATCTATATATAATATAATATAAAATTATATATTTTAAAATAATATATTATATATTATATTGTATATGTATTTTATATATATATAAACATATATATACATATATATATATATATTTTATTATATTTATTATATATAATTTTGTATATGTATTGTAATGTATATTATAGTAATTTATAATATATATACATAATACATATATATTATAATATATATATATATATTATATATTTTATTATATAATGTGTGTTGTGTGTGTGTTGGGGTGTGGTGTGGTGTGTGTTGTGGGTTGTTGGGTGTGTGGGTGTGTGTGCTGTTGTATATAATATTTTATATATTATTTTTAATTTTATATATATATTTATAATATATATATATATATTTATATATATAATATGTGGTTGTGTGTGTGGGGGGTGTGTTTTATATAGATATATAGATTAATATTATATAATATATTATATATATATATTATATATATATTATATGTATAATATATATATATATAATATAATATATTAAAATTTTATTGGTGTGTGTGTGGTTTGGGGTGTGTGTGGTGTTGGGGGGGTGTGTATACATATATGGGTGGGGTGTGTGGGTGTGTTGGTGTGTTTGTGGGGGGGGGTGTGTGTGTGTGTGTGTGTGTGTGTGTGTGTGTGTTGTGTGGGGTGCGTGTGTATAAATTATTATATATATATATATATATTATATATATATATTATAAAATTGTTATAATAAAATATATAACATTATATATAATTTAATTTTATATTAATATTATAATATTTTATATATATATATACATATACACGCACAACACGCCCCCACACAACACACACCAACACACAACACACACAAAACCCCAACAACAACACACACACACACACACCAAAACACACAACACCCACGTGTTTTGTGTGTGGGGTGTGTGGTGTGGGGTGTGTGTGGTGTGTTTGTGT
Source organism: Penaeus monodon (assembly GCF_015228065.2). Classification (NCBI taxonomy): domain Eukaryota; kingdom Metazoa; phylum Arthropoda; class Malacostraca; order Decapoda; family Penaeidae; genus Penaeus; species Penaeus monodon. The sequence goes on from NC_051402.1 coordinate 251,536, forward strand.
GTGTGGTGTGTGTTGGGTGTGGTGTATATATATATATATAATTAATATTATATAATATATATATAATGTTAATATGTATTAATATATATAAAATATATATATGTTTTTAAAATATATTATATTAATATATATATATATTATTATATAAATGTTATATAAATGTTTTGGTTTTTTTTATTATATATAATATATATATATATAATATATTATATATTATATATATATATGGTGTGTGTGTTGTGTGTGTGTGGTGTGTGTGTGTGTGTGTGTGTGTGGTGGTTGGGTTTATATGTGTTATATAATATATATATATATAATTTTATATATTATATATATATATTATATGTATATATAATAAAAATGTGTGTGTGTGGTGTGTGGTGTTGTGTTGGGTGTGTTTGTGTGTGTGTGGGTTTGTGTGTGTGTGTGTGGTGTGTGTGTTGTGTTGTGTGTGTGGGTGTGTGTGGTTGTGTGTTGAGTTGTGTGTGTGTGTGTGTTGTGAGTGTGGTATCGGGTGTGTGTGTGTGTGTTTTGTGTGGTTGTGTGTGTGTGTTGGGGTGGTGTTGGTGTGTGGGTGTGTTGTTTTTGGAGTTTTTGGTGTGAGTTTGTGTGGTTGTTGTGTGTGGTTTGTGTGGGGTGTGTGTGTGTGTGTGTTGTGTGTGGTGTGTGTGTGTGTGTATATATATAATTATATATATATATATATATATTTATAAAAATGGGACGTGTGGTGCTCGGTGCCTTTTGGAGCTGTTCAGTGTTCACGACCCTGGGGAAAGCACCCCGTCTGACTACCCTCCCTTTGTGTTGGGGCAGAGGACGAGGCGGTGGCGTAAAATTATATATAAAAATTATAAAAATATAATATAATATATATATATTATATATATATGTTTGCTATATTATGCTTGTAATATATGCTTGCATATTATAGTATGTTTTAATATATATATATTATATATATATATATATTATTAATATTATTATATATATTGTTACGCCGACCGCCTCGCTCCGCACCAACAAAAGGGCGGGCTAGCAGAGGGGGTGTTTTCCAAGGTTCGTGAACACTGACACTCCAAAGGGCCCCGAGCCCACAGGTCCCAGAACCACGGGGGGAAAGCCCAAGGGGCGAGGCGGGGCACGAAACAACAAAAATGCAGTTTTTCCTTTATTACCCATCCCTTTTTCTATAGGCACAATACAGGGGGAAAACCGCATGTCACACTGCACGATACGTTTAACAGGCAACACAAATTTTTATCAGGTAAAAAAGGGGCAACCGGGGCTTCACAGGAGCCGCCCCCAAAAACGCGTTCCCCCTTTGTTCCTCCGCTCCTCCGCTCACAGCCATTTTGCGTCAGTTTGCCGGGGGTCCCTTCTTTTAAAAACCCCATGCCCAGGTCACCTTTTAAATTTTTAACAATTTTTCGACAGAGAGAAAACCATGGCGTAGCACTATCCCCCCTATCAAGCAGAGCAGTCTGCTCTGACTCCCAAACATGAAAAAAACTACAGAAAATTTAAAATAAAAAAGTCCTCAGGAACAAAAAAAATTTCTTTAAAACAAAAGAAACCCGTAATGAAAATCATTTTTCCAGAAACACAAAAATCTTTGTCCAGCGGGTTTCTTCGCTCTCGGGGGGTCGCTCGGGGGGATTTTGGGGCGGGGGAGATTGGCTGGGCACCAAGGGGGGGTATCTCCTGCCCCAAAGCCCTGGCTATGGTCACCATTGATGTTTTTTTGCATCGCCCCACCGTCCAAATACTCGTCCCATCTCAGTAGTGTCTCCCACGTCCTCATCGCTGCTACGGGGGTAACGTATTTTTCTTTTTCACCAGGGCCCCCAGAGTAGTTCCGGCCCATGGTAACCCCACAGCAGCCCAGTGGAAAAAAAGGGACGGTCGTTTTCGCCCTCTGCGAATTTGATAGGTGTCATAAATTTCCGGGAAAAGGGGTTTATGAGCCCTTTGATAGTCATGCATTCAGCGCCCGGTAGCCACACAGAAGCTTTTTTGTGTACCACCTTCTTTCACCAGGACTACCTGATGACCAGGGCCCTTTCAATACCCTCCCCGGGCCAGTCTTTGACAGTGCGCTGCATCTCTCTCTCGGGTTTGGGTGAAATACGTCGGGGGGGGGGGGGGGGGGGGCTCTTGGGGGGCAAATACTTCCGGGTTTTAATGCAGTGCTTCACCAATCCGGCGGCCCAGGCCCAATCCCCCCTGCAAAAAAATTGCATACTGAGACAGGGTGTGAGCTCTTTTTGTCTGGCTTCCGTAGGTTAGCGGCGCCCGGGCCCCAAGCCTCAAAGGAAGTCGGGGCCGGGCCCCACACCAACCAACTCCGCTCCCCGACGACTTTCTGGACGCCATTTCCTCACAAGTGCCCAGTTTTGCACCAGCGGGGCACCTTTTGGGCCTTACGAGAATTAGCTAAAAACCTGTAAACAACCCCCCCCCCCGACCCCAACAAGGCTCCCCCCAACCCGCCCCCATCAGCCAGCGCGGGTTTTTGGAGGGTCCACGAGGCCCTCTACTCACACTCACTTTGACTCAACACGGTTTCTAGATTGTCCTGGGGGAAAGGTGCGCGTCAGCTTAACGCCCTTTCTGCGCACCCCAATTTTGGAAGAACATCTTCCCCATGCACCCTCACCAGCTTCCGTCCAAGGTCGACACACGCCTTACTCTGGCAGTAGTAAAGGGCCCCCAGCAACAGTGCTCGTCCGATCGGCCCAAAACCCCCGGCAGCCGCTGCACCATGTGCCCACGCCAATACGAGCTTCCACGGGCCCCTTTGATGCAACAAGCCCGTGAACCACACAGTCCTGTGGTGCGTGGAAGTTGCTAGTGGCCAACATATCAGACCGCACGGGGGGCTTCTTACCCCCAGTTTCCATGTAGGCGGCAGGGTTTTCCCCATCTTTTGAGCCCCCACCTGCACGTGCTGGTTCGACGGCAGTTTACCAAGGGGGGCCCCGGGAAAGGGAGGGCTGGGTTTCCCCCCCTTCTCCAGAGTTTTTGCCTGTACCATTTCCTTCCCTTAGGACAGACCTAAAACCTTGCAGCACGCTGGAAGGCATAGAATCCGCCCGGTTGAGAGGGACGTGTTTCCGCCCCTTGACACTGATACGTCTGTGCCTTCCTCCCGCACCCCAAAAACAAAGCCTTGGAAAATGCTGGGCACCCCTTTCCCTCAATGTACTTTCTCCATTTAGCTTCCGGCCCCGGGGGGTCAGGGGGGCTGAGCACGGCCCTGGGCCACTGGTTCCCTTCAAAAAGGCCTCGAAACTCCAAGGCCCTCGCCAGCGCCCCCGCGGGCCCTCGGGGTGTGCCTCTTGACTTTTAGTTTTGCAGCTGCGGGTCCTGTAAAGCGTCAAAAAAAAAAGAAATGGGGGCCGGGACCACATATTTTTCCCAGCCGCGGGGTACGACCTCCTTACCAGCGCCCCCACATCTGGCCAGCGGACAGTGTTGCCCCGCTCACGAGTCCGCCCCTTTAAGTGGGCCCGAAAACCCGGGGGGCCCGTTGGTGGTGCCCAAAAGGGGTTTTTTCAAAAGCCTCTGCCACGTGGTGTAAGAGGCATTTTGGGATGGGGGGCAGATCCCCCAACATTCCCCCGGGGGCCCCATAGCGCTGTTACCAGTTTGCGGGGCCTTTTTTCCGGCCCAGCCTGGGCACATCCCAGCATTTAAATTGGGCGACATATCCCTCCCAGGCCCCCTTCCCGCGTATCAGTGGTTTACGCCCACAGAATGTTGGAGGCCGAGGGGTGCGGGAGGAGAACGCGTGCCGTGAATAACCCCACGGGGGGGGAGAGGAAGGGGGTGAGGGAGGCAACGGGGCGGTTGACCGGGTCCGAGTTTCCGCTACCTATACCCCCAAAGGGGGCGGTTCCCTGGCCCCGCCCCTGCAGCGACCCCCTGGCTCCGACACGATGCTGCGAGGCCCGGGGGTTTCCGCCACGGACCCAGGCAGACCCCAGTAAAAACTAACACTCTGGCATCTGTTGCCAGAAAACCCGTCTGCCTTTTTGCTTGCAACTAATTTTCCTCATGACGCCGCCTTTCCCCCTCACTTCCTCCCTCAGGCCCGGAAAAACCCCGCCTTCAGAGTCTGCACCCCTCCATCAGTTTATTTCCCCTGTTGAGGGCCTTGCGGGGTATGCTGAGTTTCCATCTTTACGATGCAAGATTTTCTCTGTTTGCACCCAAAAAATTGGGAGAACTGTTCCTCTGCCTTTCCTTTCCGCATCCGACGAGATGGTGCGCTGCTCGGTGCCCTCGTGCCCGTCTTTTGCCCTTTGTGCCTTTCCTCCCTATACCGGCCCGATGGCAGTGATCAGGGGCCAACGGCTGGTTCACCCCTCGTGCCGGGTCTGGCTGCCCCCATCTTGGACGAAGATAAAAAACAGCGTGTTCACGACAAATACACAAACCCATCCTACACCCTTTTTTTACGCCGGCCGCCCGTCCCCTCTTGCCCCCAACACAAACAGGCTAGGGAGACGGCGTGCTATCCCCAGGGTCGTGAACACTGAAGAGCCAAGAGACACCCAGACCACAGGTCCCAACACCAAAGGGGAAATGCCAAGTGGGAGGCAGGGCACGAAATAAAAAACAAAATGGGAGTCTTTCCTTTTTTTACACAATTATTTTCCGTACACTTTTCAAGGACAAAACGGGGGAAAAAACCCGCATGCACACTGCACGATACGCTTTTTAACAGGGCAACCCAACGTTTATCAGGTATAAGGGCCCACGAGGCTTCACAGGAGCAGCACCAACTCCCTCACTTGGTTTTTCCTCCGTCCCCGCTCACGCCCTTTGCGTCAGTTTTTTCCCGGTCCCTTTATGTTAACACAGCCCCGGTACCTTTTAGTTTAAACATTTTTCGCACAGAGACAAAGACCCATGGGGTAGAATATATATAAATATATTATAGTCCTGGGTAAGACAATAAAAATGCACCCCCGTATAATATGTAAAATATATTTATATAATAATATATAATAATATATTATAATATATTTATATATATATATATATTACATATATATATATATTATATATAAATATAAATATATAATATAAAATATATACACATTATTTTTGTATATATATAATGTTACTATAAAATATAAATTATAATACATAATATTATATATATAATATATATATTATATATATATATATTATATATATATATAATAGTCCTGGGTAAGACAATAAACTGCCCCCCTGGGGGTTCCCGAAAAGGTAGACCTTATTAGCTCCCCATACCAGGGTTGCGGTGAAATGTCGGCAGCAGGGGGAGGGAATTTTTGGGGAAAAAACACCTTTATTTACTGATTACGGTTTACCAAATAAATGTCTGGCGGGATTCAGTGAACTGTTTTAAAGCAGCAGGATAAGTTCCCCCTAGTTTGTGGAGACTCGAGTGAGAAGGAGCTGGGGATTCCACTCAACTTTATTTTTTGACAAACCCCTACACAAGATTAAATACAGAAATTAAATTATACCACACGCCCTCGGTGGGTTATCAAGGAGCGGTTTGTAAGTGGGCAACAGGTGACAATGTAAACAGCACTGGAAGACAAAAAAGATAAAAAAAAAAAACATGTCCAATTAAGAAACACATTAAAAAAAACGGAAAATGGAACGTAAGGGAAAATGAAAGGATGGGAAATTTTTACTTCTGTAACAAAAGGATGGGCACAACATTCAAATATAGGAATAAGTGAGGGCCCAATGGAAAAGTAATACCAATACAATCAATACATTTTCCAACACCACCCAGAAACCCCACACAGGTTTTTCACCCGAAAAAGAAAAACGCAAACCCAAATTTATACATTGTGCGAACCAAAAATGGAAAAAAAATTTTCATTAAAAATGCCAAGACAAAACCTGGTGCCGACGCAACAGTGACCACCCCAAATCTAACTATCGACTTTAAAATAAGACTCAAAAAGATGGAGCGTCCAACACCACCTCTAAAGTCGATACAAAAAACTTGTAACAATTTTCGAATTTCAGTGTCAAACAAATTTTAAAACTCAATCAATTGAAGATTAAAAACCAAAGAGTTGGGGAAGGGGAAAAGAACTCTGTGAGCACTGTTAAGAAACTATCGCCAAAAAGAAAAAAAAAAAAAAATTCTCCCTGGTATCTGAAAAAAACACAAAATGAAATTGAAACAAAAAGATGCCTAAAATCAAAGGGTATCAATAACCCGTTGAAAAAATGATTTACAAAAAACAAAAACAAAAAAAAATTTAAAAAATTTTTGCGACAAGGAAAAAATTTTAAAAGAAAAAATTTCCAGAGAATTTAAAAAAATGTTTATAATAAACACTAAAGAACTTACCAAGGAGTACAAAACATGAAAATTTAAACCTACAAGGACACTATCAAAACTGAAGAGGATTGTTTAGTGAGGAAAAGAAGTCAAAATAGAGGAATCAATATTTTTCCAACCTATACAAAAAGAATAAAAAATTAACAACAAATTTTTGACTCAATGACAAGAAGAGAACCACCGCATGCTAGACAAGTTATAAAAGCCATAAAAGAAGTTTAAAAAATAGCAAAGCCCCGGAATAGAAAAAAAAACAGAAAATAATTAAAATGCTGGCGAAAGTGTTGAACTTCTTCTACAAACTCTGTACAAAAATATACCCAAAAAAAGGGGGCGCACTCCAAAGCAACAATAAAGGACAATTTCATTAATAAGTACAGCAGCAAAATTTTGTTTGAAAATTTTTGCTGAAAGAAGAAGTTTAAGTTTAAGAGAGGAAAAATTTCAGACGAACAAATGGGGTTTTTGCCTGGAAAAGGGGACCCGAAACCCGATTCTAAATTTAAAATTTATCACAGAGAAAAACAGAGAAATCAAAAAGATATACCTGTGTTTTAGATTTGGAAAGCTTTTGATACTGTTGATCCGATTCCCCTGGAATAAATGTACGATATGAAGTTTCCAAAAAAAACATCCAATTTAATAAAAGCCTTGTATGACAACAAAAAGCAGCGGGAAGAACCCCTTATGGGTAACAGAATGGTTCGAAAATAAACAAGGGGACGCGGGTTGCATTCGTCTCCGCACCTCTTTAATATATATTTTGAAAAAATTATGAGAGGTGCTCTAGAGAATTTTGAAGGAATTTTGGATGTTGGAGGTACAAAAAAAATCAAAGAGGTATGCCCATGATATAGTTTTTATTGCCCGCATATCATGAACTACAACAACTACTAAAAAAGTTTTGGGAAACAAGCGAAAAGGCGGCTTGTTTCTTAATGCCAAGAAAACTAAGATCAGAAGATTTTAAAGAAACCGGCAATGAACAATGATGAACAATCAAGGGAAAGATTTTTGGGAAAAATGTGAAAGAGTTACTTACTTGGAGGGTTTTAAAATTCTTCCCCCCCTCAGGCCCGAACCTGCCCCCAGGTCGACCCCTCCATAGTTTTATCTTTACGCTGTTTCAGGCTTGTCGGGGTTTCTGCGAGTTTCCCTCTCACAGATAAGATGCTCTGTAGCACCTCAACAATTTGGGAGAAAGTTCCCCTTTCCTTCCTTGCCTGATCCGACGAGATGGTCGCCGCTCGGTGCCCTCTGGCTGCTCTTTGCCCTTTGTGCCTTTCCTCCCTCCCCGGGCCCAGCAGGGCAGTGATAGGGTCCTTTGGGCCCGGCTTCACCCACTTTTGCTGCCTATGGCTCCCGCATTTTTTGGGAGAATGAAAAACAGGTGCTCACTGATCAAATATCACAAACCCCACCCTGACACCATTTTTTACCCCGGCCGTCGTCTCTCTCTGCCCCAACACAAGGCAGGCTGGGCAGAGGGCCCCGTGCTACCCCACAGGGTCGTGAACACTGAAGAGCTCCAAGAGGACACGAGCCCAAAGTCCCCAGAACACCACGGGGAAACCCCAAGTGGCGAGGCAGGGCACGAAAAAAAAAAAAACCAAAATGGGGAGTTTTCCTTTTTTTACACAAGTTATTACCGTACACTTTTCTATAGGCACAATACAGGGGGGAAAAACCGCATTCACACGCCCAAAACAGTTTTTAAAAAGGGCAAAAAACGTTTTCAGGGCATAAGGGCACACACGAGGCTTCACAGGAGACACCCAATCCGTCTATCTTGGCTTTTTCCTCCCTTCCGCTCACAGCCATTTTGGGCATGTTTCCCAGGGCCCCCGTTAACACATCCCAGGCATCCTTTTCTGTTTAAAAAATGTTTCGCACAGAGACAAAGACCCACTGGCTTTGCAATATATATATTAATAAATGTCCTGGGTAAGACAATAAACTGCCCCCCCTGTATATAATTTTAATATATATATTATAATATAATATATATTATAATATATTTTATTAAAATATTAAAACATATATAAAATATATATATTTTAAAATATATATTATATATATATATACACATATATACGATATAATATATGCTTTTCATATAAATATTATATAAAATATACATATATATATAATTATTAATATATATATATATTATTGCTGGGGAAGACTAAACTGCACCCTGGGGTCCCTTAAACAAGGATAGCACCTTTTTTAGCTCCCCCCACCAGGGTTGCGGTGAAATGTCGGGAGAGGGCAGTGGAATCTGGGGGAAAACACCTTATTTCTACCCGATTTTGGTTTCACCCAAATAATATGTCGGGGGTATACAGTTAATGTTTTAAAAACAGCAGAGATAGTTCCTCCTAGTTTGTTTGGGGATGCGAGTTTAGAAGGAGCCCCGGGGGTTCCACTCAACTTTTAT
>NC_051402.1:260439-279801 GCF_015228065.2 Penaeus monodon
GTACTTTTTTTTTTTTTTGGGCTTCTCTTGTCTATCCAACCCCATATTACTATCATCCTATAGTCCTTGTCGCTTTGAGTCCTTTTGCCAGCAAGTCAGTCGATTCTTTGTGATTCCTCTATGGGGTGAGGATATAGACTGAAGCTCAATGTAGGGATCACCCCTACCTTGGACCTCAGCCGTTACTTCTACTAATTTTGCATGTTCTCTTCTCCTTTCCTTTTCCTTTTCTTCATCCCCTTTTGTCCACTTATCCTAATCATTAACTTTTGTTTTACCCCTTTCACCACACTACTTTATCATAAACCATTTGACCTATGATGTCTAGCACATTTGTTTTAACCATTAACCAGTCTGAGAATGCACAAAAATTGCCTTACCCTATTGCTATATTTTGAATACACCACCATAATCTTAGATGTGATACAGCAAACCCTATAGCTCTACAGCCTGCTTTCATCTGTGCCCCTCCTGACCATGACTATCCAAATTACTCTGCTCAGTCACATGTGTGCCACATACGGTGGCTCCTATAATGTATTTTATACGAGCTGCTCTGCCTACAAACTCGAATCTGAGGTAATTCTTACATTCAACTAGGCCTCACTAAACTAGGCCTCACTTTATGAGAGGCCAGACAGGAAGCACGCTGATGAGTTTTTCCCTACCTATTCCAAAACTATCTTTCACTCCAATCCTTTCCCATCTTCCCAAGATGTCTCAGCATCTCCCTCAGTATCCCTTCTCTCTGTGCCAAACCTTCCTACCCTACTAACACTCCCCATTCCCCCAATTCCTTGCTCATTCTTGTCGGGGGGGGTGGGGGGCTTAGGAGATGGAGACATAGGCAGAGATGGAGGACCAATGTAGATCACTCCTACCTTGGACCTCAGTCCTTGCCTCAACTAATTTTGCATAGTCTTTTACCTTCTCTTCTTCATCACCTTCTGATCACTTATCATAACCTTTAACTAATTTTTACACTTTTCACCGCAATACTTTATCATAATGATATATGGCCTTTGGTGTCTCGTACATTTATTTGTTTGTAACCATTCTGGGAATCCACGAGCATCACCTTATGAACCCAAAAACTTTCTCTCAAGCCCTACCCTGTCAGTATATTTTAAATATGCCGTTAATGACCTTTGATGTTGATGTGGTGGAAATTTTCAATAAATTGATAAATACCTTTACTCCCTCTCTCCTCCAAATCCAGATACCCTAATCTCTACCAGTCCATTCATGTCTACCCCTCCTTCTCACTCTACCTGTCGCACTAGACGATCTAAAACCCCATCTTCTACCACGTCCTCTCCTACACCTATCCCTTCCTCTGCTCCTCGGACATCTATTCCTTCTCCTCCCCCACATAAGAAAGTCTTTATTTTTCAGACTTCCCCAAATAAATCCCCTCCAGAAACTCCTGAAGACATCCAAAACTGCCTACATGACCCAAGAGAACGCTCTGCTTCGTTAATCACCACCCAGGCCCCCTGGTCCTATTCACTCGATATCTAGTATTTGCTGCTATCACTTTCCTTTTCCTCAAGTTCCCTCTACCCTCTTCTTCCCACTCTCAAAAACACCCCATCCTCTCTTCCATGTGTACAACTATTCCCTTTTCCTTCTCCATTATCCTTCCCACTCTCACCTGGATGCTCATGTGACTTTCCTTATGTCACAACAATGTCCTTCTCTGGATCCTTCCCCTCCTGCTTGCTTGTTGGATTTCTTAGCTATCGACTAGTGGCCAGCCAAGATCATTAAGCCAATGGATCCTATGCATATTCATTTCAATCTATGTAAGTCATAAAGATTTGTTCCCCTGATAAAAGTGATTACTTTACTTACATTTTTTTCATTATCTGCTAAGGTATTTGATATTGTAAATTCTTTTTGATTCAGAGATAATTTTTTAGTCTTTGTCTATAGTTTGAATATCGTGGGCATATTAACAAATGATTTAAGATAAGGCTGGTGGTGCACTGGGGGCACTATGATGGGAATGGTGTCTATATAGGGAGTGAGTTGGGTGATTCTGGTGTCACTGACCTGAGATGGGCCAAAACCACTTCCCTTCTGACTTTCCTATAGACTATATCCCACAGTTCTATTTTTTGTCTGATTTTGTAGGTCAGCTGCAGGTTGATCCATTCATTTTGCCACCGGAGATGGATTTTTGCTTTTATAAAAGACACAAAATACCTGAAATCTGTACTGACTATGCTAAGCTCCAGATTACAAGTTGACCCGGCTAATTTGTCAGCATGTTCATTGCCATAGATGCCAGAGTGACCTGGTACCCATACTGGCTTTATTGATGTGTTGGCACTTTGTATCTTACAAATGATATTAACCAGCATTTCATTTTAGTCGTTTCTAGTGATATGGTGGCTTTCAGTGAACGTAATGAATCAGAAAAAAAACTATTCTCGCGTGGGTCGTCGATAGTGCAAAATCTATTCCTTTATCAATGGTAAAACCCCCCCAATCCCTTGCCCGTTGTTGTCGTGGGGGGGCTTAGGAGGCGGAGACTGGGACCCAATGATGGGGAACTCCCCAACCTTGGACTCAGCCCTCGACTCAACTAATTTTGCATGGTCTTATATTTTCCTTCCCACTTTTTGTTTGTCCCTTCACCAAACCCTTCTGCTATCCACCTCCTAAGGTGTGAGAGCCGTGCTGAAAGGATGAAAGGTTGACTTTGTGCCAGTCCTGAACGGCCTGAGGGAGCCATGGGCACGGTATTCCCCTGATTTTTATCTAGCCCTTACCCCTCAAGGGACCCTGAGGGGTGGACTGTTTATCCCCAACATAATCCAGGCTTACCATGGCCAGTAATGAAAACTTATCCACTATTAGGGCAATGAGGCTTGCCCCTTTATCAAATAGCCCCAACGATGTAAACCCACCGATTCCCTGACCCAGGCTCTCCTTTGACCACGGCTCCGAACACTGCAAACAACTACCCCCATCAATGCTACTAGTACAGTAGCCAACAACCAATCCTTAAGGAACATTTCCACTCTCCAGCACGCTCAACTCATCACCTCTACCCCACAACCCAAACATAACCACCCCATCCTCCCTTATTAATACCTTACAGTTATTGCCCACCTCCCCATAACACTACCTCCTTCAACACTACTCCATCGTCACGCACCCGCCCTTCGACTACCCCTATCACTACAACAATCTTGAATACCCTCTTCAGCGCAGCCAAATGGGACCGATTTTTCGTGATCCCTCCCACAGCTCCCTACTCTGACATCACCCTTCTCTTCCAACAATGTCTCCAAAACAAGTAGGTAAAGTCTCTTCCGTAGCCGACCCGACCGCTCCCGTCTTGTCACAGTAACATCCGAAAACCAAGCTATAGCATTAACAAAAATAACATACCTATATGGTAACCCCATCCTTGCAGAACCCCATCCAACCCTCAATACTTGCACCGGAACAGTTTCAATCTCCCCAGCAAATTGCCCAATCTATGACAAAGACTGGTCAGATTGTGGAGAAGACCTACTTGCCTGTCTCACAGACTATGATGCAACGTCGGTACAATGCTACTCCATTCCCCCCAGAGGTAATTGAAAGAAACCCACTAACATAGCCAAAATTACCTTCGTAGACATGACTTCCCTTTAACGTCTATATAGGAGGAGAATCCCTCCCTGTTCGTCCATACCAACCTCCTCCACGTCAGTGCCAAAATTGTTGGCGTCTAGGACACCCAGCCAAACATTGCCGTTCACAGCCACCATCCCCTCTATCCCTTCCACTCCCTCCTGGATACACACGTGAATCCCTTATGTCACAAGTATCCCCTTCCTCAGACCCTCCATCTCCTAATACCCCTCCTAGTAGAAACACCAACTCCCACACTCTCCCATCTCAGACCTCTCAGTCCTTTTCCCACCTCTAGCTGCTTCCCCCTCAAAATCAGTAAAGTATAACTATCCTTCATTGGAATATTCGCGGTTTCCGCTCCCACAGACCTGACCTTCGTCATATCCTTTCCTCTTATAGTCCATCTATGTATGCCTTCAAGAGACCTTCTAACACATCCTCCAATACCAATCCCCAATTATCATTTTGTCTCATCCCACATTCCCTTTATGTCTCATCCATACTATCAATCAGAAAAACACCTTATGTCACACCTCCCTTCAAACCAATGTCCCTTGCACAGTTATCCGTATCTTCCTCATCGTTGGATCACAGTGATATCAGTCTAACACACTCCTATCTGATGTCACAATCTGATCACCCTTATGTTCTTATGTAATGTTCCCTTTCAATCCCACACATCCTATTATCGTGCCACGTTTTGAAACAACCCGTACCTCTGCTTTCCCCCATCTATCCCCTCACCGACCTCCCAACCTATCAGACATCCTTTCAGAATCCCACACTTCTGCTTCAACAACCTATTCTCTTTCCTCAAACGTATACATATCCTTCATCTAATCTAACTCCTACCACACCGACCTAACCCTTTCACTCACAATTCCTTTGCCCAGCTTAGACAAACTAATCACTAACTCAACCACCCTTCCCAAACATTAACTATAGTGCTACATGACCTTAGATGTCTAGCACATTTCTCTTGCTTTTAACCATTAACCATTATCAATGGTAAAACGAAAGAAAGATCGATGTCTGAACTTCAGTTCACATTCAAGCGATCCCACACTTGCTTCCACACACTCATCTGTCTTGGAGCCGTCAGAATATATATGAAAAAAGGGAGATGTTTAATAAGGATTTCTCTGAACCCTGGCATACCTCCACCTCCATGGTCATGGCCCTGCTGAGGGAAAAGCTAGACTTCCATGCTGGAAAATTTGGGGTTTCCCTTGGTGCTAATTGGGACTGAACCAGAATACTGATGGAAAGAGAAAATCTATAACGATTTTCTCGACGAGGTGGCGGAGTCGTGGGGAAAAGGGCCTAATGCCTGGATTGTATTAGGATGGCTCGGGTCTCGGGCCCCTTTGTGGCATAGGTTAATGCTAACTGGCCGTTTTTGAGTCAGAGGGGAGGTACTTCAAATTCCACCTCAAGATGCTCGATCTGTTTTACACATCAGGGTTCCAAAATACCACGTAAACAAGCATTCTACACAAACATCCAATCCCTTCAAAATTGAGTTGGATCCCCAAGCCATACACGATTGCCCCAAAAATTTTAGACCTAATCCAGTTTTATATATCTTTAGCAAAGACTTTCTGTCAGCTCCCCATTTATAACCAGAAGGCACTTTAATAAATTTGTGCTCTTGACACTTATCTTTAACTGACAATGTGGTCTTCTAATTGAGTCTACGATGAAAGAGTAAACCAAGTAATCTGGCAGAATTTGAATAGGTATGGGCGATGGCTAGAGTTAGCCTGGTGTTCGGTTTCCTCCTATGTGAAAAAATTACCCAATATCTTTTATGGAAACTTAAACCCTACTAGAGCCGCAGTAGAATATATCCAGTGCCAGTGGATGCGATTACGAGAATCTACTACCCTAGAATGCCATAATGCACAAATCAGATACAGTGGTATTAAGATTGAGGAGATGAGCCTGGACAATGTCCGAGTTTTCGAGTAGGCCATATGCACTCAGTATAGCTTTTTATATCAAAAATATGATTAAAGTGCTTGGCATTCCTCTTGCAGTGACTGTCATTTACCAGTGATCGAGAGTCTGGCGCCTTCGAAGCCGACTGCTCGTAACTAGTAAATTACTGGAATTTAAAGCGATAGCCTACTGTAATAACCTTTCAGACTTGCAATGCATTGGCAACGCAATGGGTAGTAGGAGATGCGAATTTGGAATTTCCTCTCTTTTCAACATGGAATGATGTAGCAAAGTGCCATGAGTTGCAAGGTGGCTTTTCGAATTCATTCACACTTCTAAAGCTATCATGATCATGATAGTTTCCAAAAAAAAAAAAAAAACCCCCCCCCCCCCCCCACGCAAGCCACGACCACATCCACACAGCACACACTTACATACACAAACAACACATAAAAATGTGACACACACACACATGTATGTCATAAATGAAGAATCACACTCAGAGAGCATAGTGACGTAATATTAATATGGATAATATATCATACTCATTATGAATATACAATGTAAAGATATATGAATTATCATATATATAGAATATGGACAGATGATGTGGAGAAATATATATAGATATACTACATACTCAGTATATAGTAGATATAATGATATAATAGATTATGAGAGATAGTAAAAAAATAGATATATATGATGAGCCAAGACAAATAAAAGATATATATCAATAGAGATATAAGATATGATAATATATATAACATAGATATATACATATAATAGAATATATAGAGATCATTATGTATATAGATAAATATATTATTAATAATATATCGATAGAATGATTAAAACTAGAATAGATATATATATAGATATATATATAAGACTATAAATATATAGTATATATAGTATTATATAATATAAATAATAAGATATATATAGTAATATAAATATAATATATATAATACATAGATATCAGATTATATAATATTATATAAATAGATAGATAAGAATATACTATATATAATAAATAATAGATATATATAGATAAGTAAATATATTACATATATTATATATATGATATATATATATAATATATAGATATAGAATATATATTATTATATATATAAAATATTATATAAAATTATATATATATATTTATATAAAAATATAATATAAAATAATATATATATATATATATATTATATATATATATATATATAATGGTGTGTATATATATATATATATTAATATATATATATATATATATATATATATATAATATATATATATATACTGAGTGTGTATATATTATATTTTTATACATACATGTGTGTGTGTGTATATATATATACATACATATATACATGTATGTGTATGTGTATGTGTATGTATATGTGTGTGCGTGTGCGTGTGCGTGTGCGTGTGTGTGTGTGTGTGTGTGTGTGTGTGTGTGTGTATGTGTATGTGTGTGTGTATGTGTGTGTGTATGTGTGTATAAACATATCATGATGCCATAATTAAGCTGTTAGAAGTGTAGAATGAAATTCGGAAAAGCCACACTTTTCCAAACTCATGGCACTTTGCCTACATTATTCCCATGTTGAAAAGAGGAGGAAATTCCAGATTCGCCATCTCCTACTACCCAATCGTGTTGCCAAGTTGCATATGCAAGGTCATGAAACGAGTTATTAACAGTAGGCTATCGCATTTTTTAAATTCCAGTAATTTACTAGTTGACGAGCAGTGCGGCTTCCGAAAGGGACGCCAGACTCTCGATCAACTGGTTAAACTGGACAGTCACATGCAAGAGGGAATTGCCAAAAGGCACTTTTTAAATTCAATATTTTTGATATAGAAAAGGCCTATGACATGATGTGGCAATATGGCCTACTCAGAAAACTCGGACATTTTTGTCCAGGACATCATCTCCTCAGAATCTTAAATACTCACTGTATGCTGATGATTGTGCATTATGGCATTCTAGCAGGGTAATGTAGAATTCTCGGTAAATCGCATCCAACTGGCACTGGATATGATTCATAACTGCGGCCTCTAGTAGGGTTTTAAGTTTTCCATAAGAAAGAGTATTGGGGTAATTTTTTCACATAGGAGGAAGCCGAACACCAGGCTAACTCTAGCCAATCGCCCAATACCTATTCAAAATTCTGCCAGATTACTTGGTTTACTCTTTCATCGTAGACTCAATTAGAAAGACCACATTGGTCAGTTAAAGAATAAGTGTCAAAGAGCACAAAATTTATTAAAGTGCACTTCTGGTTATAAATGGGGAGCTGACAGAAAGTCTTTGCTAATGATATATAAAGCTGGATTAGGTCTAAAAATTATGGGTCAATCGTGTATGGCTTGGCATCCAACTCAATTTTGAAGGGATTGGATGTTGTGTAGAATGCTTGTTTACGTGTGTATTTTGGAACCCTGATGTGTACACAGATCGAGCATCTTGAGGTGGAATTAGAAGTACCTCCCCTCTGACTCAAACACGGCCAGTTAGCATTAACCTATGCCACAAAGGTGGCCCGAGACCCGAGCCATCCTAATAGCAATCCAGGCATTAGGCCCTTTTCCACACGACTCCACCACCTCGTCGAGAAAGTCGGTATAGATTTCTCTACCATCAGTATTCTGGTTCAGTCGAATATAGCACCAAGGGACACCCCCAATTTTTCCAGCATGGAAGTCTAGCTTCCATCAGCAGGGGCCATGACCATGGAGGTGGAGGTATGCCAGGGGTTCAGAGAAATCCTTATTAAACATCTCCCTTTTTTCAAATATATTCTGACGGCTCCAAGACAGATGAGTGTGTGGAAGCAAGTGTGGGATCGCTTGAATGTGAACTGAAGTTCAGACATCGATCTTTCTTTCGTTTTACCATTGATAATGGTTAATGGTTAAAAGCAAGAGAAATGTGCTAGACATCTAAGGTCATGTAGCACTATAGTTAATGTTTGGGAAGGGTGGTTGAGTTAGTGATTAGTTGTCTAAGCTGGGCAAAGGAATTGGTGAGTGAAAGGGTTAGGGTCGGGTGTGGTAAGGAGTTAGATTAGATGAAGGATATGTATACGTTTGAGGAAAGAGAATAGGTTGTTGAAGCAGAAAGTGTGGGATTCTGAAAGGATGTCTGATAGGTTGGGAGGTCGGTGAAGGGAGGATAGATGGGGGAAAGCAGAGGTACGGGTTGTTTCAAAACGTGGGCACGATAATAGGATGTGTGGGATTGAAAGGGGAACATTACATAAGGAACATAAGGGTGGATCAGATTGTGACATCAGATAGGAGTGTGTTAGACTGATATCACTGTGATCCAACGATGAAGGAAGATACGGATAACTGTGCAAGGGACATTGGTTTGAAAGGGAGGTGTGACATAAGGTGTTTTCTGATTGATAAGTATGGATGAGACATAAAGGGAATGTGGGGATGAGACAAAATGATAATTGGGGATTGGTATTGGAGGATGTGTTAGAAAGGTCTCTTGAAGGCATACAATAGATGGACTATAAGAGGAAAGGATATGACGAAGGTCAGGTCTGTGGGAGCGGAAACCGCGAATATTCCAATGAAGGATAGTTATACTTTACTGATTTTGAGGGGGGAAGCAGCTAGAGGGTGGGAAAAGGACTGAGAGGTCTGAGATGGGAGAGGTGTGGGAGTTGGTGTTCTACTAGGAGGGGTATTAGGAGATGGAGGGTCTGAGGAAGGGGATACTTGTGACATAAGGGATTCACGTGTGTATCCAGGAGGGAGTGGAAGGGATAGAGGGGATGGTGGGCTGTGGAACGGCAATGTTTGGCTGGGTGTCCTAGACGCCAACAATTTTGGCACTGACGTGGAGGAGGTTGGTATGGACGAACAGGGAGGGATTCTCCTCCTATATAGACGTTAAAGGGAAGGTCATGTCTACGGAAGGTAATTTTGGCTATGTTAGTGGGTTTCTTTCAATTACCTCTGGGGGGAATGGAGTAGCATTGTACCGACGTTGCATCATAGTCTGTGAGACAGGCAAGTAGGTCTTCTCCACAATCTGACCAGTCTTTGTCATAGATTGGGCAATTTGCTGGGGAGATTGAAACTGTTCCGGTGCAAGTATTGAGGGTTGGATGGGGTTCTGCAAGGATGGGGTTACCATATATGTCTGTTAGTTTTGTTAATGCTATAGCTTGGTTTTCGGATGTTACTGTGACAAGACGGGAGCGGTCGGGTCGGCTACGGAAAGAGACTTTACCTACTTGTTTTTGGAGACATTGTTGGAAGAGAAGGGTGATGTCAGAGTAGGGAGCTGTGGGAGGGATCACGAAAAATCGGTCCCATTTGGCTGCGCTGAAGAGGGTATTCAAGATTGTTGTAGTGATAGGGGTAGTCGAAGGGCGGGTGCGTGACGATGGAGTAGTGTTGAAGGAGGTAGTGTTATGGGGAGGTGGGCAATAAGGCTGTAAGGTATTAATAAGGGAGGATGGGGTGGTTGATGTTGGAGGTTGTGGGGGTAGAGGTGATGAAGTTGAGCGTGCTGGGAGAGTGGAAATGTTCCTTAAGGATTGGTTGTTGGCTACTGTACTAGTAGGCATGATGAGGGGGTAGTTGTTGCAGTGTTCGGAGCCGTGGTCAAAGGAGAGCCTGGGGTCAGGGAATCGGGTGGGTTTACATCGTTGGGGCTATTTGATAAAGGGGCAAGCCTCATTGCCCCTAATAGTGGAGATAAGTTTTCATTACTGGCCATGGTAAGCCTGGATTATGTTGGGGATAAAAACAGTCCACCCCTCAGGGTCCCCTTGAGGGGTAAGGGCTAGATAAAAATCAGGGGAATACCGTGCCCATGGCTCCCTCAGGCCGTTCAGGACTGGCACAAAGTCAACCTTTCATCCTTTCAGCACGGCTCTCACACCTTAGGAGGTGGATAGCAGAAGGGTTTGGTGAAGGGACAAACAAAAAGTGGGAAGGAAAATAAAGACCATGCAAAATTAGTTGAGTCGAGGGCTGAGTCCCAAGGTTGGGGAGTTCCCCATCATTGGGTCCCAGTCTCCGCCTCCTAAGCCCCCCCACGACAACAACGGGCAAGGGATTGGGGGGGTTTTACCATTGATAAAGGAATAGATTTTGCACTATCGACGACCCACGCGAGAATAGTTTTTTTCTGATTCATTACGTTCACTGAAAGCCACCATATCACTAGAAACGACTAAAATGAAATGCTGGTTAATATCATTTGTAAGATACAAAGTGCCAACACATCAATAAAGCCAGTATGGGTACCAGGTCACTCTGGCATCTATGGCAATGAACATGCTGACAAATTAGCCGGGTCAACTTGTAATCTGGAGCTTAGCATAGTCAGTACAGATTTCAGGTATTTTGTGTCTTTTATAAAAGCAAAAATCCATCTCCGGTGGCAAAATGAATGGATCAACCTGCAGCTGACCTACAAAATCAGACAAAAAATAGAACTGTGGGATATAGTCCATAGGAAAGTCAGAAGAGAAGTGGTTTTGGCCCATCTCAGGTCAGTGACACCAGAATCACCCAACTCACTCCCTATATAGACACCATTCCCATCATAGTGCCCCCAATGCACCACCAGCCTTATCTTAAATCATTTGTTAATATGCCCACGATATTCAAACTATAGACAAAGACTAAAAAATTATCTCTGAATCAAAAAGAATTTACAATATCAAATACCTTAGCAGATAATGAAAAAAATGTAAGTAAAGTAATCACTTTTATCAGGGGAACAAATCTTTATGACTTACATAGATTGAAATGAATATGCATAGGATCCATTGGCTTAATGATCTTGGCTGGCCACTAGTCGATAGCTAAGAAATCCAACAAGCAAGCAGGAGGGGAAGGATCCAGAGAAGGACATTGTTGTGACATAAGGAAGTCACATGAGCATCCAGGTGAGAGTGGGAAGGATAATGGAGAAGGAAAAGGGAATAGTTGTACACATGGAAGAGAGGATGGGGTGTTTTTGAGAGTGGGAAGAAGAGGGGTAGAGGGAACTTGAGGAAAAGGAAAGTGATAGCAGCAAATACTAGATATCGAGTGAATAGGACCAGGGGGCTTGGGTGGTGATTAACGAAGCAGAGCGTTCTCTTGGGTCATGTAGGCAGTTTTGGATGTCTTCAGGAGTTTCTGGAGGGGATTTATTTGGGGAAGTCTGAAAAATAAAGGCTTTCTTATGTGGGGGAGGAGAAGGAATAGATGTCCGAGGAGCAGAGGAAGGGATAGGTGTAGGAGAGGACGTGGTAGAAGATGGGGTTTTAGATCGTCTAGTGCGACAGGTAGAGTGAGAAGGAGGGGTAGACATGAATGGACTGGTAGAGATTAGGGTATCTGGATTTGGAGGAGAGAGGGAGTAAAGGTATTTATCAATTTATTGAAAATTTCCACCACATCAACATCAAAGGTCATTAACGGCATATTTAAAATATACTGACAGGGTAGGGCTTGAGAGAAAGTTTTTGGGTTCATAAGGTGATGCTCGTGGATTCCCAGAATGGTTACAAACAAATAAATGTACCGAGACACCAAAGGCCATATATCATTATGATAAAGTATTGCGGTGAAAAGTGTAAAAATTAGTTAAAGGTTATGATAAGTGATCAGAAGGTGATGAAGAAGAGAAGGTAAAAGACTATGCAAAATTAGTTGAGGCAAGGACTGAGGTCCAAGGTAGGAGTGATCTACATTGGTCCTCCATCTCTGCCTATGTCTCCATCTCCTAAGCCCCCCACCCCCCCCGACAAGAATGAGCAAGGAATTGGGGGAATGGGGAGTGTTAGTAGGGTAGGAAGGTTTGGCACAGAGAGAAGGGATACTGAGGGAGATGCTGAGACATCTTGGGAAGATGGGAAAGGATTGGAGTGAAAGATAGTTTTGGAATAGGTAGGGAAAAACTCATCAGCGTGCTTCCTGTCTGGCCTCTCATAAAGTGAGGCCTAGTTTAGTGAGGCCTAGTTGAATGTAAGAATTACCTCAGATTCGAGTTTGTAGGCAGAGCAGCTCGTATAAAATACATTATAGGAGCCACCGTATGTGGCACACATGTGACTGAGCAGAGTAATTTGAATAGTCATGGTCAGGAGGGGCACAGATGAAAGCAGGCTGTAGAGCTATAGGGTTTGCTGTATCAACATCTAAGATTAATGGTGGTGTATTCAAAATATAGCAATAGGGTAAGGCAATTTTTGTGCATTCTCAGACTGGTTAATGGTTAAAACAAATGTGCTAGACATCATAGGTCATAATGGTTTATGATAAAGTAGTGTGGTGAAAGGGGTAAAACAAAAAGTTAATGATTAGGATAAGTGGACAAAAGGGGATGAAGAAAAGGAAAAGGAAAGGAGAAGAGAACATGCAAAATTAGTAGAAGTAACGGCTGAGGTCCAAGGTAGGGGTGATCCTCTACATTGAGCTTCAGTCTATATCCTCACCCCATAGAGGGAATCACAAAGAATCGATCTGACTTGGCTGGGCCAAAAAGGACTCAAAAGGTGACAAGTGACTATAGGGATGAATAGTAATATGGGGTTGTGGATAGACAAAGAAGAAGATCGTGCATAAGAAAGAGTAGAGTATATTGGAAAGAGAGAGGGATGTATTCTGAATATTGAGTAATGACTTTGGAGGATTCAGAATGGATAGAGAGCGGTAGTAACATCGAATAGGGAGTATTAGCATCAGTGGTTGGAGCTGTGGTCAAAGGAGGGGCAGGGGTCAGGAAACCATAGAATTCAGAGCTAGCTAAGGCTTTATTAGGAAGGGTGAGCATAAAATAAGTGGGTAGGAGAAATGATCTACCCATCAGGGTCTCCATAAGGGCTAAGGAATGAGCAATTAACAAAAGAAATACCATGCCCATGGCTGCTGGAGGCCGTTTATGACTGAAAGCCATCCTTTAAACCTTTTAGCACGGCTCTCACACCTTAGGAAGTGGACAGAAGATGAAAAAGAAAAGGGAAGGAAAGACCATGCAAGATTAGTCGAGGGCCAAGGTTCAAGGCAGGCATGATCCCCTACATCGGGCCTCTTGCCCCATCTCCTAAGCCTCCTCACAACAATGAGCAAGGGATTTGGAGCGTACATTAGTCAGATATATATTTATTATCTATAGGTTCAGACTTTTAAAAAATATATTAACATTTGTGGTCACTGGACCACGAAAATGTCAGTGAACATTTTTCTTCATCTAAGAAATAATTCCTGTCCTGGGTATGACATTAAACTGCATCCAGGCTGAGTGGGAAGATTGTGCATGGGGTTAGATAATCCCACATAACTTCAATAAATGCTCACAAATGATCATTACTATTCACTGAGTGGGCCTTTGAGTAACTGAGGGTTTTAGGGACAACCAGCTATAGTTTAAGTGATCTTAGACAGGACAGTAGACTTAATGGAAGACTAGAACGATGCAATTTTTCATATGGCTTCATGATTTGAATGTCTGGCATAAGTACAGTGCAACTGGAAACAAACAGCAGATATAACCACCTAGTCAGCAGGAACTGGTTTATTTTGAACCTTCTGTTTGATGATGCATATGATATAGTTCAATCCATATAGGTTAATCCCTCCAATCATCTATTGATACGTAATAAGGTCAACAACATTCCCCTCTTATAATGACAATGAAAAATAATTTAACAATACTTCCCAATTCTTTAAGCTGTAGTGACTGCAAAACTGCGTAGGATAGTGCACAAGGAGAGAGGGAGAATGGGATGTTTTGGGGGAACTTGAAGAGGATGATAGATATCAGCAATTACTTTGTTTGTAGGAGGGTATAATATAGAAAATTGGAAGGTGGATGGGTCACGATTAGTAAGTTTTGATGTCCTCAAGAGTTTCTGGAGGTTGGATAGGGAGGTCTGACAAACAAAGGTTTTCTTAGGAGGAGAAGAGGCAACAGATGTCCGAGGAGCAGAGGAAGAGGTGGTTGTAGGACAGGATGTGGTAGGAGATGGGGTGGAACATGTAAAGTGAAGGAGGAAGGAGGAGTAGTAAGCATCAAGGAAGTTGCAGACATTGGAATATCTGGATTTAAACTGGAAAAAAAAAAATAATAACTAGGGGAAAGAGGGAATACAGATAGAATGGGAAGGAGTAAAGAAAATAGATCTGGGGGAGATGCTGAAACATCTTAAGAAAATGGGAGAAGAGCAGAGGAAAGGATAGTTTTGGAGTAGGTGTTTATTTATCTATTGGAAATTTTCTGCCATGTCAACATTTAAGATCATATCAGCATATCCAAATTATAGCCCCTGGCTAAGAAGTTTATCGGTTCACAAGGCAATGTTTGATGGTTTTCAGAATGGTCAATTGTCAAAACAAATGTGGCAGACAAAAGTCACAGCATTATGACAATATTCGTGAAAAGGCTAAAAATCAATTAACAATTAGGATAAGTGGACAGAGGAAGGGATTAAGAAGAAAAGGAAAAAGGAAGGTAGAAGAAAAGACCATGTAAAATTAGTTGGGGCAAGGACTGAGTTTTAAGGAAGAGGTGATCCTTTACATTAGGCCCCCCCACACCAGGACAGCAAGGTAGGGGGGGGGGGGAGTTCAGGATATTATGGCATTGAACATGGCAAAGAGGGGTGAGGGTAGAGAAGGTGAATAAGTGGGCTAAGGTTGGTGTGAATAAGGGTGATTAGATCTAAACTGTAAAAAAAAAATATAAAAAGTAAGAGATTAACAAAAGGAGAAAGGGGCAATTAGATCAGTTTCAGGAGAAAAGTCGGGAGGAAGTGTACTCAGGGAAGGGAGTTGTTGTGACAGTCACGTGTGTATACATGGGTAAGTAGAAGGGATAATGGGGAAGGAAGGGGGGGGGAGGGTGATGCGGATGAAGGAAGGAGGAATGGGAGGTGTTTGGAGGGAGTAGAAGGAAGGGTTGCAGGGGGAACATGAGGAGGGATGGATGAATGATGTGTAGGCATAGTATCTTGGGCCATGGTTAGATAGTTTTCAATATCAGTTTCTGAAGTGGATTTGGAAGGGAAGGTCTGAAGGTTGTGAGGGGTGGAGGGAGGGGTTCATGTGGGCAGGATTGGGTTTGCCAGCAAATTCAGTTAGGGGTTGACAATGCTATGGCTTGGGATTCAGATGTAACTGACAAGGCAGGAACAAAAGCAAACTTTGCCTAATTGTTTTGATTCATCGCTGGAAGAGTTGTCCCCAGTAAGCAGCTGTGTGTGTGTGTGGGGGGGGGGGGGTAAAACAAATCTATCCCATTTGGCATGTAAGCAGTATTCAAGATATTTGTAGAGGGGGTAGGAGGGCAGGGATGCTTGGAAGAAGGAATTGCACTGCGGAGAGGTAGGCAAATAGGCTTGCCGAGTAGTAATATGGGAGGCTGGGGTAGTTGTGGGGGTGGAAGAGAAAGTAGTGCATGTTGGGAGAGGAAGGTTTCATCATGGGGATGGAGTATTGACCTGGATGGATGATTTTGACTGGGCTGATGTGATAGTAGGTATGGAGGAGGGGGTAGTTGCAGTGTTCAGAGTTGTGGTCAAAGTAGAGACTGGGATCAGGCAACCGGAATTCAATGGAGCCGTTTGGTGAAGGGGCAAGCCTTAATGCCTCAATTAAGGGTAAAAGTATATATTGGCCATGGTGAGCCTAAATTAAGTGGGGAAAAGAAACGGTCTACACAAGGGCTAAGGGCAAAGCCATTAACAAGGGAATACCATGGCCATGGCCATTCATGACTGACAAAACCAGTCATTCAGCACAGTTCTCCCCCCTTAGAAAGGACAAAATGGTTACCAGTTAAAACAATTGTGCTAGACATCAAGGTCATGTAGCACTATCAAAAGGGGTTCAGAATTAGTTAATTATTAGGATAAAGTTAATGGTTTAAACAGTGCTAGAGTGTAGTATGGTAGTGAAAGGGTAGAGAGGGTGAGCTAAGGAGATAAAGGTAAAAGTTAAAAGGGGAAGGAGTTAAAGAGGTTAGTACAATTAGAGCAAATGGAGGAAATTTATGCGTATCATGAAGGAGGATAAGTTCCGAGAGGATGCTCAACAAGTTGGGGGTTGAGGAAGTGGGAACAAATGAAAGGCAGAGGTACAGGTTGCTGCAAAGCAGGGACAGGATATGCATTACTGAAAGAGGAACATTACAGGAGCATAGAGGTGGATCAGATTGTGACGATATTGGACACCCCTCACATTGAAGCTGCTCTTGCCTGCTTACACACGTCAGTTCTAATGGAATTGACCAAGGGGGGGGGATGGAAGATTTACATTATGTAACTTATTAGTAGGGCTGTGACATTATGCTTTTGGCATAAAGCATATTCTTTTAGCATATTTCATTTTAAAGAATATGCTTTTCATAGGCCATTTTAAAAGAATATGCTTTTTATTAATAAAATATGCTTTTTATGTAAACTATTCTTTTTACTAAAAATCTATACTTTTATACGCCAGATGAGTAAATTCAGTGTGTGTGTGTGTGTGTGTTTATTACTATAATCATTATAACTAGTCATTATAATTATCTTACTATCATTAAC
Source organism: Penaeus monodon (assembly GCF_015228065.2). NCBI lineage: Eukaryota > Metazoa > Arthropoda > Malacostraca > Decapoda > Penaeidae > Penaeus > Penaeus monodon. Next base: position 277,563 of record NC_051402.1, read on the forward strand.
TTGTTTTAGTTATTATACTCCTATGAAACTTGTATTATTACTGGTCACAGCCAATCATCGTCGAGTCGCTCGCGTCTCCCGCCCAATCAGAGCTTCCTGTGACCCGTTAGGACCGCCCATTTGTATGAGGAGGGGCCACAAGTGAGCTTGAATATCATAATTGCTTCGCGCTCACGGACCTGCTTCGCGCTCACGGACCTGCTTCACAGAAGGGGTCACACGTGAGCTTGAATATGGCCCACTAACTCTCACCACATCAGAACAGAATGCCGAAGGTAGAGAGAGCGCAACTGCGCACAAGATTGCTCACGGAGTGCGGAGATTTTACAGAAATTGATGGAGAACTGCAATGCAAATTTTGTACTACAAAGGTCTGTGAAGTCTATGGTTTAAAATGTTTAGAAGTTTTAATCCATGATATAGCTTTTTTTTTTCAAAATATTTTCGTACGATATTTCAAATACGAATATACCATGGGCATTGACAATTCTTCTCATATTTATTTAGGTTCCCAATTTGAAGAAATCTTCAATCGTGCAACATCTGAAGACTAAAAGACAAGTTATGTATCCGAAAATGATACAGGTGACATGTCTCGCTCATGGTTTACATCGGGTTGCAGAAATGGTCAGATCTAACTACCCTGAGGTTAATCGTTTGATATCTGCAGCCAAAAGTGTGTTTCTTAAATCACCACGACGAGTAGAGAAATTTAAGGAACTTTCACCTGGAGTCTCCCTCCCACCTTCGCCTGTTGTTACCAGATGGGGCACTTGGTTGGAAGCAGCGCAGTATTATTCAAATCATCTGGAAGAGGTCAATAAGACAATTATGAGTTTTGACGAAACTGAGGCCCAGAGCATTGCTGAGTGCAGAGAGCTCCTAAATAATGTTGAAGTGAAAGTAAGCTTGGCGTTCATTGCTAACCAATTTTCTGTATTAGCCTCTACAATTGAAAAGCTTGAAACACGAGGGCTATCTTTGAAAACAGCTGTTGGTTACATCACGGAGGTTAAAGAGAAGCTTGAAAACATGTATGATAGAACCTATTTTGATAAGTTCACGTCAGTATTGGCTAAGAATAAAGGATTTGCAACTGTTAAAAAAATTAGCTCTTATCTGGGAAACTGAAGAAAACAAATGACGAATACATCAACCAATACTCCAGCTCTGAATTAACTGCATTTCAATTTGCTCCTGTCGTTACCTGTGATGTGGAAAGAATGTTTTCTGTGTACAAAACTGTTTTAGCCGACAATAGATGCAGTTTTCATTTTGAAAATTTGAAACATCACTTAATCATCAAATGTAATGAACCCTAATTACGTCCTGTTGGTAATGTTTTGTCACTAATGAATCTTAAGTTTTTGGGTGTTCGTTACTACAGTATTGTTTAGTGTTTTTGTTACTAAAGCTTATTTAGTGTTCTTGTTACTACAGCCTATTGTTTATTGTTCTTGTTACTACAGTCTACATAGTTATTTATTTTTTAATGTAGAAACCTTTATTTTTTCATATTTGAATACAAAAAATCATAGTACTCACTACTCAGTCTGACTGTATTGTCTGCCCTTTTAGAAAATCGTGACATCGATGATACAATGTGTAATAAGTTCCCCATTATGCAAAGTGAGCAACTGATCATGGAAAAAGAAAATATTCATAGAACAAACAGCATATATTAGAGCATAAAAAGCATACTGTCAAGAATAAAAAACATTTTTTTTTAAGCATAAAAAGCATTTCTGTAAAAGCATAATGTCACAGCCCTACTTATTAGTGCTAATGCTAATGCTAGACCAGAAAGCCTGCCAGCAGGTGAGGAGGAAAGTTTTGAAGCAAGAGTAAGAGCAAAAATCTGGGTTGATGGGATGTGGACAACTTTCTGCTGCATCATGCAAGGTCACTAGCAGTATAAGATTATAGGGTGGGGCTTGGGAGAAGAGCTCCAAGGTAAAGTTTTGTTTAGCAAGGAAATGCATGTAGATTTGCAGAGTAGTCGATAAATGTACCAGGCAAAAAGGTGTCAGCATTATGGTAAAGAATTATGGCAGGTTATGGAAAGGGATGAAAAGGAAAAGGTTAAGGAGAAGACCTGCAAACTTAGTCAAGGCAAGGACCGAGATACAAGGGAGTGATGATCCCCAAACTAAGCTTGTCTGCACCACCTAAGCCCTAAGCCCTCACCCCCCCCCCCACCATGGCAAAACATAAAGGGCTAATGGCAGTTGTTGAAACC
>NC_051402.1:279901-294901 GCF_015228065.2 Penaeus monodon
TGAAGGGGGAATTAAAGGGGTTTTGGAATAGGGGTTAAAAGGGAAAAAAAACTCATCAGCGTGCTTCCTGTCTGGCCTCTCATAAAGTGAGGCCTAGTTTAGTGAGCCTAGTTGAATGTAAGAATTACCTCAGATTCGAGTTTGTAGGCAGAGCAGCTCGTATAAAATACATTATAGGAGCCACCGTATGTGGCACACATGTGACTGAGCAGAGTAATTTGGATATCATGGTCAGGAGGGGCACAGATGAAAGCAGGTGTAGAGCTATAGGGTTTGCTGTATCAACATCTAAGATTAATGGTGGTGTATTCAAAATATAGCAATAGGGTAAGGCAATTTTTGTGCATTCCTCAGACTGGTTAATGGTTAAAACAAATGTGCTAGACATCATAGGTCAAAATGGTTTATGAAAAAGTAGTGTGGTGAAAGGGTAAAACAAAAAGTTAATGATTAGGATAAGTGGACAAAAGGGGATGAAAAAAAGGAAAAGGAAAGGAGAAGAGAACATGCAAAATTAGTAGAAGTAACGGCTGAGGTCCAAGGTAGGGTGATCCCTACATTGAGTTTCAGTCTATATCCTCACCCCATAGAGGAAATCAAAAAGAATCGACCTGACTTGGCTGGCCAAAAAGGACTCAAAGGCGACAAGTGACTATAGGGATGAATAGTAATATGGGTTGTGGATAGACAAAGAAGAAGATCGTGCATAAGAAAGAGTAGAGTATATTGGAAAGAGAGAGGGATGTATTCTGAATATTGAGTAATGACTTTGGAGGATTCAGAATGGATAGAGAGCGGTAGTAACATCGAATAGGGAGTATTAGCATCAGTGGTTGGAGCTGTGGTCAAAGGAGGGGCAGGGGTCAGGAAACCATAGAATTCAGAGCTAGCTAAGGCTTTATTAGGAAGGGTGAGCATAAAATAAGTGGGTAGGAGAAATGATCTACCCATCAGGGTCTCCATAAGGCTAAGGAATGAGCAATTAACAAAGAAATACCATGCCCATGGCTGCTGGAGGCCGTTTATGACTGAAAGCCATCCTTTAAACCTTTTAGCACGCTCTCACACCTTAGGAAGTGGACAGAAGATGAAAAAAAAGAAAAGAGAAGGAAAGCCATGCAAGATTAGTCGAGGGCCAAGGTTCAAGGCAGGCATGATCCCCTACATCGGCCTCTTGCCCCATCTCCTAAGCCTCCTCACCCAAAAATGAGCAAGGGATTTGGAGCGTACATTAGTCAGATATATATTTATTATCTATAGGTTTTAGACTTAAAAAATATATTAACATTTGTGGGCACTGGACCACGAAAATGTCAGTGAACATTTTTCTTCATCTAAGAAATAATTCCTGTCCTGGGTATGACATTAAACTGCATCCAGGCTGAGTGGGAAGATTGTGCATGGGTTAGATAATCCCACATAACTTCAATAAATGCTCACAAATGATCATTACTATTCACTGAGTGGGCCTTTGAGTAACTGAGGGTTTTAGGGACAAACCAGCTATAGTTAAGTGATCTTAGACAGGACAGTAGACTTAATGGAAGACTAGAACGATGCAATTTTTCATATGGCTTCATGATTTGAATGTCTGGCATAAGTACAGTGCAACTGGAAACAAACAGCAGATATAACCACCTAGTCAGCAGGAACTGGTTTATTTTGAACCTTCTGTTGATGATGCATATGATATAGTTCAATCCATATAGGTTAATCCCTCCAATCATCTATTGATACGTAATAAGGTCAACAACATTCCCCTCTTATAATGACAATGAAAAAATAATTTAACAATACTTCCCAATTCTTTAAGCTGTAGTGACTGCAAAACTGCGTAGGATAGTGCACAAGGAGAGGGAGAATGGGATGTTTTGGGGAACTTGAAGAGGATGATAGATATCAGCAATTACTTTGTTGTAGGAGGGTATAAGAATATAGAAAATTGGAAGGTGGATGGGTCACGATTAGTAAGTTTTGATGTCCTCAAGAGTTTCTGGAGGTTGGATAGGGAGGTCTGACAAACAAAGGTTTTCTTAGGAGGAGAAGAGGCAACAGATGTCCGAGGAGCAGAGGAAGAGGTGGTTGTAGGACAGGATGTGGTAGGAGATGGGGTGGAACATGTAAAGTGAAGGAGGAAGGAGGAGTAAGCATCAAGGAAGTTGCAGACATTGGAATATCTGGATTTAAACTGGAAAAAAAAATTAACTAGGGAAAGAGGGAGTACAGATAAATGGGAAGGAGTAAAGAAAATAGATCTGGGGGAGATGCTGAAACATCTTAAGAAAATGGAGAAGAGCAGAGGAAAGATAGTTTTGAGTAGGTGTTTATTTATCTATTGGAAATTTTCTGCCATGTCAACATTTAAGATCATATCAGCATATCCAAATTATAGCCCCTGGCTAAGAAGTTTATCGTTCACAAGGCAATGTTTGATGGTTTTCAGAATGGTCAATGGTCAAAACAAATGTGGCAGACAAAAGTCACACAGCATTATGACAATATTCGTGAAAAGGCAAAAAATCAATTAACAATTAGGATAAGTGGGACAGAGGAAGGGATTAAGAAGAAAAGGAAAAAGGAAGGTAGAAGAAAAAGACCATGTAAATTATTTGGGGCAAGGACTGAGTTTTAAGGAAGAGGTGACCCTTTTACATTAGGCCCCCCACACCAGGACAGCAAGGTAGGGGGGGGGGGAGTTCAGGATATTATGGCATTAACATGGAAAAGAGGGGTGAGGGTAGAGAAGGTGAATAAGTGGGCTAAGGTTGGTGTGAATAAGGGTGATTAGATCTAAACTGTAAAAAAAAAATAATTAAAAAGTAAGAGATTAACAAAAGGAGAAAGGGGAAATTAGATCAGTTTCAGGAGAAAAGTCGGGAGGAATTTGTACTCAGGGAAGGGAGTTGTTGTGACAGTCACGTGTGATACATGGGTAGTAGAAGGGATAATGGGGAAGGAAGGGGGGGAGGGTGATGCGGATGAAGGAAGGAGGAATGGGAGGTTTGGAGGGAGTAGAAGGAAGGGTTTGGGCAGGGGGAACATGAGGAGGGATGGATGAATGATGTGTAGGCATAGTATCTTGGGCCATGGTTAGATAGTTTTCATATCAGTTTCTGAAGTGGATTTGGAAGGGAAGTCTGAAGGTTGTGGGGGGTGGAGGGAGGGGTTCATGTGGGCAGGTTTGGGGTTTGCCAGCAAATTCAGTTAGGGGTTGACAATGCTATGGCTTGGGATTCAGATGTAACTGACAAGGCAGGAACAAAACAAACTTTGCCCTAATTGTTTTGATTCATCGCTGGAAGAGTTGTCCCCAGAAAGCAGCTGTGTGTGTGTGTGGGGGGGGGGGGTAAACAAATCTATCCCATTTGGCATTAAGCAGTATTCAAGATATTTGTAGAGGGGGTAGGAGGGCAGGGATGCTTGGAAGAAGAAATTGCATGCGGAGGTAGGCAAATAGGCTTGCCGAGTAGTAATATGGGGGGCTGGGGTAGTTTGGGGGTGGAAGAGAAAGTAGTGCATGTTGGGAGAGGAAGGTTTCATCCCTGGGGATGGAGTATTGACCCGGATGGATGATTTGACTGGGCTGATGTGATAGTAGGTATGGAGGAGGGGGTAGTTGCAGTGTTCAGAGTTGTGGTCAAAGTAGAGACTGGGATCAGGCAACCGGAATTCAATGGAGCCGGTTTTGGGGGAAGGGGCAAGCCTTAATGCCTCAATTAAGGGTAAAAGTATATATTGGCCATGGTGAGCCTAAATTAAGTGGGAAAAGAAACGGTCTACACAAGGGCTAAGGGCAAAGCCATTAACAAGGGAATACATGGCCATGGCCATTCATGACTGACAAAACCAGTCATTCAGCACAGTTCTCCCCCCCTTTGAAAGGACAAAAAGGTTACCAGTTAAAACAATTTGTGCTAGACATCAAGGTCATGTAGCACTAAACAAAAAGGGGTTCAGAATTAGTTAATTTTTAGGATAAAGTTAATGGTTTAAACAGTGCTAGAGTGTAGTATGGTAGTGAAAGGGTAGAGAGGGTGAGCTAAGGAGATAAAGGTAAAAGTTAAAAGGGGAAGGAGTTAAAGAGGTTAGTACAAATTTGAGCAATGGAGGAAATTTATGCGTATCATGAAGGAGGATAATTCCGAGAGGATGCTCAACAAGTTGGGGGTTGAGGAAGTGGGAACAAATGAAAGGGAGAGGTACAGGTTGCTGCAAAGGGAGGGACAGGATATGCATTACTGAAAAAGGAACATTACAGGAGCATAGAGGTGGATCAGATTGTGACGATATTGGACACCCCCACATTGAAGCTGTCTTGCCTGCTTACACACGTCAGTTCTAATGGAATTGACCAAGGGGGGGGGGGGGTTGGAAGATTTACATTATGTAACTTATTAGTAGGGGTGTGACATTATGCTTTTTGGGATAAAGCATATTCTTTTTGCATATTTCATTTTAAAGAATATGCTTTTCATAGGCCATTTTAAAAGAATATGCTTTTTATTTAATAAAATATGCTTTTTATGTAAACTATTCTTTTACTAAAATCTTACTTTTATACGCCAGATGAGTAAAATTTAGTGTGTGGGGTGGGGTGTGTTTATTACTATAATATTATAACTAGTCATTATAATTATCTTACTATCATTAACTTGTTTTGTTATTATACTCCTTGAAACTTGTATTATTACTGGTCACAGCCAATCATCGTCGAGTCGCTCGCGTCTCCCGCCCAATCAGAGCTTCCTGTGACCCGTTAGGACCGCCCATTTGTATGAGGAGGGGCCACAATTTGAGCTTGAATATCATAATTGCTTCGCGCTCACGGACCTGCTTCGCGCTCACGGACCTGTTCACAGAAGGGGTCACACGTGAGCTTGAATATGGCCCACTAACTCTCACCACATCAGAACAGAATGCCAAAGGGTAGAGAGAGCGCAACTGCGCCAAGATTGCTCACGGAGTGCGGAGTTTTTACAGAAATTGATGGAGAACTGCAATGCAAATTTTGTACTACAAAGGTCTGTGAAGTCTATGGTTTAAAATGTTTAGAAGTTTAAATCCATGATATAGTTTTTTTTTCAAAATATTTTCGTACGATATTTAAAATACGAATATACCATGGGCATTGACAATTCTTCTCATATTTATTTAGGTTCCCAATTTGAAGAAATCTTCAATCGTGCAACATCTGAAGACTAAAAGACAAGTTATGTATCCAAAAAATGATACGGGTGACATGTCTCGCTCAGGGTTTACATCGGTTGCAGAAATGGTCAGATCTAACTACCCTGAGGTTAATCGTTGATTCTGCAGCCAAAAGTGTGTTTCTTAAATCACCACGACGAGTAGAGAAATTTAAGGAACTTTCACCTGGAGTCTCCTCCCACCTTCGCCTGTTGTTACCAGAGGGGGCACTTGGTTGGAAGCAGCGCAGTATTATTCAAATCATCTGGAAGAGGTCAATAAGACAATTTTGAGTTTTGACGAAACTGAGGGCCCAAAGGGATTGCTGAGTGCAGAGAGCTCCTAAATAATGTTGAAGTGAAAGTAAGCTTGGCGTTTATTGCTAACCAATTTTCTGTATTAGGCCTCTACAATTGGGAAAAACTTGAAACACGAGGGCTATCTTTGAAAACAGCTGTTGGTTACATCACGGAGGTTTAAAAAGAAGCTTGAAACATGTATGATAGAACCTATTTTGATAAGTTTACGTCGTATTGGCTAAAAATAAAAGGTTTGCAACTGTTAAAAAAATTAGCTCTTATCTGGGAAACGAAGAAAACAAATGACGAATACATCAACCAATACTCCAGCTCTGAATTAACTGCATTTCAATTTGCTCCCGTCGTTACCTGTGATGTGGAAAAAATGTTTTCTGTGTACAAAAAATGTTTTAGCCGACAATAGATGCAGTTTTCCATTTGAAAATTGAAAACATCACTTAATCATCAAATGTAATGAACCCTAATTACGTCCTGTTGGTAAAGTTTTGTCACTAATGAATCTTAAGTTTTTGGGTGTTTGTTATACAGTATTGTTTAGTGTTTTTTACTAAAGCTTATTTAGTGTTTTGTTACTACAGCCTATTGTTTATTGTTCTTGTTACTACGTCTACATAGTTATTATTTTAATGGGAGAAACCTTTATTTTTCTATTTGAATACAAAAAATCATAGTACTCACTACTCAGTCTGACTGTATTGTCTGCCCTTTTAGAAAATCGTGACATCGATGATACAATGTGTAATAAGTTCCCCCTTATGCAAAGTGAGAACTGATCATGGGAAAAAGAAAATATTCATAGAACAAACAGCATATATTAGAGCATAAAAAGCATACTGTCAAAAATAAAAAAAAATTTTTTTTTAAGCATAAAAGCATTTCTGTAAAAGCATAATGTCACCAGCCCTACTTATTAGTGCTAATGCTAATGCTAGACCAGAAAGCCTGCAGCAGGGGAGGAGGAAGTTTTTAAGCAAGAGTAAGAGCAAAAATCTGGGTTGATGGGATGTGGACAACTTTCTGCTGCATCATGCAAAGGTCACTAGCAGTATAAGATTATAGGGTGGGGGTTGGAGAAGAGCTCCAGGTAAAATTTTGTTTAGCAAGGAAATGCATGTAGATTTGCAGAGTAGTCGATAAATGTACCAGGCAAAAAGGTGTCAGCATTATGGTAAAAAAATTATGGGAGGTTATGGAAAGGGATGAAAAGGAAAAGGTTAAGGAGAAGACCTGCAAACTTAGTCAAGGCAAGGACCGGATACAAGGGAGTGATGATCCCCAAACTAAGCTTGTCTGCACCACCTAAGCCCTAAGCCCTCACCCCCCCCCCCACCATGGCAATAAACAAGGTATTTGGGGAGGGGGGGCTCTGAATTAGGCCAAGTTTGTTACTGAAGACTGCTGCTACTTTTGATTAAAACTTTTTGCAAAGGGGGTTTTTTTTTTTTTTTTTTTTCTGCAAGGAAAAAAAAAAAAAAAGGAAAAAAAAAAGAAGTTTTAATTTAAATTTTGGGGGCCCCCCCGGGGGGGGGGGCCTTTTGTTGGGGGGGGGGGGGGGGGGGGGGGGGGAAATGGGTTTTTTTAAAAAAAATTTTAATATATAAAAAAAAAAATTAAAAAAAAAAAAAAAAAAAAAAAAAAAAAAAAAAAAAAAAAAAAAAAAAAAAAAAAAAAAAAAAAAAAAAAAAAAAAAAAAAAAAAAAAAAAAAAAAAAAAAAAAAAAAAAAAAAAAAAAAAAAAAAAAAAAAAAAAAAAAAAAAAAAAAAAAAAAAAAAAAAAAAAAAAAAAAAAGGGGGGGGGGGGGGGGGGGGGGGGGGGGGGGGGGGGGGGGGGGGGGGGGGGGGGGGGGGGGGGGGGGGGGGGGGGGGGGGGGGGGGGGGGGGGGGGGGGGGGGGGGGGGGGGGGGGGGGGGGGGGGGGGGGGGGGGGGGGGGGGGGGGGGGGGGGGGGGGGGGGGGGGGGGGGGGGGGGGGGGGGGGGGGGGGGGGGGGTTTGAGGGTTTGGGAAAAAGTTTTTTGGTTTTGGATTGAAAAAAGAAAAAATTTTAAAGGGGCCTAAAATTTGTTTGGGGGAGAACAAAAAATTCCCCTTTTGGGTCTTAAATTATTTTAGAGCAAGACTTGGGTTTGGAAAAGTAAACCCCTGGTCCAATTCACCCCCCTTGGGAACAGCCAGGGTAGAACTTTGGGGGGGCCCATCCAATTTTATGAAAAGGGTGGGGAAATTTTGTAGGGTGCTCACTCCCTATTAGTTGCCTTTATTTCCCCCCCCCTTTCAAAATTTTATTTAGGATAACCCCCCTGGGTTTTAAGCAGGAGAAAAAGTCTAATTGGCCGGCCTTGTAAGTAAATTTATTTCAGATCCCCTTCCTTTCAAACCAGTTTTTTCCCTTTTCCCAACATATACAAGAATTGGGAATTGTTTGGTATTTTAAAACATGTTAAAAGGGCCGTTTTAAAAACAGGAAAATTTATTTGCCTTACATATGGATAAAAAAAAGTCATATCCTTTTCTATGGAAGGCCCCTCCAAAGTAACAAAAATTGGGAAACCTATTTTTATTTATTATTTTTTTAAAAATTCCTAAAGATAAGTTTTCCAACATAAACCCACCTTAGTGGGGCCCGGTTTAAATTTGGGAAACGCCCATTTTGTAAAATCCATATGGAGGGGAAGGTTTGGGGGTCATTAAACCATTTGGGTTTCCTGGAAATTTTAAAGAATGGTTAAAGGCTCAAAAGTTATTTGGTTAGGGAGCACAAGCTTAACACTTAGGGGCAAGTCTCCCCAATTGGGGGCCATAAATTTTGGGGTTTGGCAAGGAGTTTCCTCCAGTTTTAAAATTTTTTCCCAAAAGTCAAGGTGGGTGCCGGCCATCCTCAGTACCTTCGGCCGTTTGGGGATAGCAACTTGTCATCGTATCATCAAAATTTTTCCCCTTTGAAAAGGGGCAACCACCTCACTTAGCCAGGGGCCCTTTGGCAAATTTTTACTTTACACCCTACAATCCTGCAAAGTAGCATCCTATGTGGGTTTAGGGAGTGAGAACAAAGCAAATTCCGCCTTAGAAATTAAACCAAAGTCCTTTCCCTTCCCTGCAAGTGGTTCTCTCACACCCCCCCTAGAATTTAATTGTTTTTGAGGTTGTTACGGGGGCTTGTAAAAAAGCCCAAAATCTAACCCCATCCTTTGGTTGCACAGTCTTTACGTGTCCCTTTTTAGAAGCCCTAAGGAAAAGAGTTTGAAATCCCATTGTTTTTTGGGTAAGGGGAAGATATCCAAGAAAAGTTACAACATACCACATTGTAAAATTAAAATCGTCGATTTGCCCCCCAACCACCCCCAATAACCCTTTTTTTGGTGGGGTGGAGTACAGGGGTTGTCAAAATCTCCTGTGACCAGTTTTCCATTTGGCCCCCGGGGTTTATGTGGCTTTTTGGAATTTAAAGTCAAGTTTTAAATTTTAAACCCCATTTAGCAGCAAGTCCCAGGCTTTTCTTTTCCCGAATATCAAGAAGTCCATCCCCATCAGTTTAGTACAAAAGCATCACCAACCCTCACCATCCTCCTCTTGCCCGAATTGGCTTGCACATTCCCTTTACCATATTGCAAAGCTAGTTCATTTGGAAGTGGGTCAGATTTAGCAATTTGCCTTGAACAAAGCCAAAGGCCGGGAAAGTAGTAAGACTATTTTTTTTTCTGAAAATTCTTCGGGAAATAAAATCTGGGGGAGTCAAACTAGCCCCCTCCCCGGGGATTGCACCACTTGTCCATAACAAGCTGAAGAAGGAAAGCAGGTTCGCAAAAGGTATTTGTGCCTAGCATTAGCATCACCACCATTAGCCACCGACATCATCCACATCTGTGGGAGATCAGCATTTTACAAATCTAATCAAAAAGCTTTCTTGTCCCCAGTGCTTTAGGAATTACCCCTGGAATTGGTGCAAGTAATTAGTGAACCCATGTGCATGCAGTACGGCCCTGGAGTTTTGCTCAAGGGGCTTTTGATCACACCCCTCCCAAACACCTTCCACTCTGCAGAGTAAAATAAAGTTATTTGGAAAGTTTGCTTTGAAGGTCATTTTCAGTTTTGGAAAAACAAAGGGTCCAAGCAGAAGTCGGGCTTAACAACCCGGGCAATAAAATAAAGTTTATTATTAAGGAAAATTTTTAAAAAGAATTCTTCAAACCTAACCGATTTGGCCCCCAAACCCCTAGGCCCACCGAATTTTGAAGTCCTCACGGTTACCCGGGAGAAGGAAAGTTCTGCCCCAAACACATTTGTCACTGATTTGCAGGGCACCCCCATTGCCCAGACATGTCCACTCGGGGGGTTTGCAGCCTTTTAAAAAGTGCTTAAACCGGGGAAAGGGTTCAGAAAAGGTCCAAAGGAAATCAGCCAAAAGATTTGCCTTGAAAACTAGGCCATTCCCAGTGAACCCTGAGTGCAGTGCAGTCACGGCTGCCGGAGTATGCTACAAGGGCATTTGCATACAACCCCCTTTTGCAACCAACACTCGCCCATCTGAGGATAGAAATAAAATTTGAAATTGGAACTGTCTTATAAAAGTTTTTCATTGGGGGAGTTAGTGCAAAATGATTCTTAAGAGTGTCAGGGTTTTTAACAATTTAAAGCTAGTTAAAATTAAATTTGGATTAGTCAAGGCAAGATTTTTATCAAGCAATTAAACTATGAAAAACTAACCTTTGGGCATCCTTTACCCTAGTTTATTACCAGACATTGAAGTCATCACGGTGAAACCCAGGGACGGTGCAAGTTCCCCACCAACATCATTTGTACAGTCTGCTTTGCTGGCACCCCTTTTAGCTACCAGACACTCGCCAAAGTCGTAGGGTATTGCAGCAAGGTTTTAAGGGCTGTACCAAGCCTAGGAAAGGGGCAAGCAAAAGTAAATAGCTTTAAATCTTTGAAATTTATTTCCCCTGGAAAATAGGCCTTCCCCAGTGAACCCTGATGTGCAGGGCAGTCAGGCTGCCGGTATTGCACACAGGGCATTTGCATCAAAACCCACCGTTGGGCCCCAAACACTCGTACATCTAAAGAAAGAGGGAGACAAGAACCTGAAGCCATTTTTACTATAAAAGAAATGTCCCAACCAAGAAAGTAACACCATTCCAAAAAAAACCTGGGAGACATGTGCGGTTTCTTAAACCCACCGTTTTTGACCCCCGCATTTGCTCACAGCCCCTTTGTTAAAAGGGCACTCATCGTATCTGTAAAGAGATGCGTTAACCAAGAATTTTAACCCTTTGCCCCCTCGGCCAACAAAAAACTTTGTTATATACCAGAGAAAGTAAAGCCATCCCCAGGTAACCTGATGCAAAAGTACAGTCCGGCTGCCTGCAGTTTTGCTAAAAAGGGATTGTCCCACAGCCACCGTTGGAAACCCAAGCTTTCATCGATATCTGATGATGAACAAGCATTAGCCAAATTTGAAAAAAATTATTGCAATTTTAGAATTGCTTTGCAAGCTGCTCCCCTTGGCAGGCAAACCCATCACATGTACCCTGCAAACATCGCAGGTAACTCCCGTCATTTTCTGCAGTAGCCATTCAGAACCCCGCCTTTGGCCAGGCCATTCATCAACATCTGGAAATAGCAAAATTTTTAGTGTGGGGGCCAAAAAGGGGACATTATAGAAAAATGCACACTTCCTTACCTGTACATAATATCCTCCCCCTGTAACCCCCTTGCAAGGCAACTCACACCCCATTAATAGTTCCCAAAGTCTGCATTAGCAGGGCAACCACCTTTATTTGCGGGCATGGGTCTAAAAATTTCCCCCTTTTATTAGCTCTAAAATAGACAGCACTAATTTAGGTTTACTAGGGGGCCATTTGCATCCGACATTTAGTCAAGGCAATTACACAATTTTAGGCCACGACCTCAGTTACAAAGACCAAAATTAATGCTCAATTTCAACAAACTAAGCAGCTTTGCCTGCTTACCGGCTTAAAGCTCATGGAATGAGGGGGCAAGTACCTCAATCTAGCAAATAAGCTGAAACCAAAATCTATAACCTTAGTCTGTCAGGACCAGCCCTGGGGGTGCTACAGGGGTGAAGTAGTCATGCAGAGCCATTTCAGGGCCCTCCACACATGCCCCCCCAAACCACATCATCAGTTTTCCAAAAAACCAGGGGGCAGGGTAGGGGGCACGCTTCATAGGCCCCAAAATCAGGCTTTCATATAGCGCGGGGGTAAAGGGGGATCGGGAACCTGCCTTTCCTCATAGCACCCATTGTCCGTTGAAAGGATCTTCACAAGATCCGTTACCGTTAAAACAGGTTCCAGGGGCACATGAACAGTCTCTGAGCCCCTTGTCGAAGCAGATGAAGAGTATATCGAGCAGTCTTCCAGTTTTGCAAAGACCCCGGGCCGTCCACAAGCTGGAAGGCGGGTTTGGTTGCGGCACTGAAAGGGTCTCTCAAATCCATCCCATCGGGGCACCGTTTTTTTGGGGGTTGTCAGTGGGGGAGCAGCTAAAGAACTTTGGGGTCATAGAGTCAGGGACAAAGTGCCCCCCCACTTGGCGGGTACATTCACCCAAACCCCTGGGTAGCACACTGCACCCCCAAAAGGGGGTTTAATACTGCAGGATCTTGCGCTGGTGCCTGGCGGAAAAAGGCCCTGCCCTTTTACACACATGACCATGGTCCTCGTCAGCACCCCAAACCCCTCGGGTGACCTTCCACAAGTGGGAGTACCTGGGATATGCTTAGAACACTCCGCTCATTCGGGAGGACACTGAAATTTAAAAATTTAAGATTACACTCCAGCTTTAAGGGAACTTTTAGACAGGTTAATTTTCGGGGGTAATACTCATTTCCTTTCATGCTACACGTCCTGGAGGGGGGTTGTAGAAAAAATCCTTTACAGTGTAAAAGAATTTCATACCCCCAGTGCCATCAGGTATACAGTCGAAGAAGCCCCCACAAGTATTGGGGTTAGGAAACCTACCCTCCCCAAAGCACTGGGCCGGGGGGAAAATGCCGCATAAATTTTACTTTTAAAAATTTGAACCGAAAAAAAAAGCAATTTTAATTTTGAAAAATAAAGACATTTACCCTTTTGGGGGCATGGCTACTCCCCGCCCCAGAAATAACCTGGAGAAGGCGAAAAAATGAGGTTAATTTCATGAAAAACCTAAAGTTACAAGTTTAAACGAGCCAAACTTTTTTAAAGAGAGTTTATTGCAGTGGTCTACTAAGAAGTACCAAGTACTGGGCAAGTAGGCATCAAGCTTAAAAGCTGCGTCCCTTCTTTTGGCAAAAAAACACTTTGTACCCAAATTAACCTACTATAAAGCCTTCCACCCCCCGCTTTATAGCATGGGTTACTTTAAAAAATTTTATTTTTTGCTGTTCATTACCCAACTAGGTGATCAGGGTGAAAGTCTGGTAGGGACCCCAAGGGTCCAGCTTCAAATTTTTAAGACCTCCACAAATTTCCAAGTCTTTTTAACCAAGAAAAAATTTCAAAAACCTAAAGAAAAAAACCAATAGCCTAACCCGTGGGCAGATACCTTTTTTGCTGCAGCGTGAAATATGGTCCCGCTAAAACCAATTTTGGCCCCATAGCTTTCCCTTTGCCAGGGTTAAACTAAATTGTCATCCTAGGGAAAACACCTTTTGATGTTCATCTATTTAAATTAAAAAAACTACAAGCAACCTTCAACAGTTTTCTTTAAATTTTTAATATACCCACTCACTAACTTCCCCAAAAATTATCAAAACGAATCATCTTGAAGAGTGCTTTTAAAGGGCCTGCACAGCGATTTATAGTAATTAAAACGAATAAATGGAAAAGGGGGGCAAGCAACCAGGGGGAAAAGGCGGGGTTTTCAGCCCCAAAGCAGCGCAGGGGGCAAAACAAACTTTTGTTTTCCCTTTTGCCTTGGAAATTCGTAACAACACGCACACACAATATGAAAAAAAAAAAAAAAAAGAAAAAAAAAAAAAAATTAAAAAGAAAAAAAAAAAAAGAGGGGAAATTTTAAAAAAAAATATAATAAAATAAAAAAAAAAAGAAAAAATAAAAAGCAAAGGGGAGGGAATAAAATAAAATAATAAATATATAAAAAAAAAATATATTTATACATTTAAATAAACAAATAAAAAAAAAAACAAAAAAATAAAAAAAAAATTTTTTTTTTTTTTTTTTTTTTTTTTTTTTGTGATAAATTTAAATAAAAAAATAAATATATTTTTTAAAAATTATAAAAAAATATAATTATTAATATAATAATATATACACCAAAACCACACCATATAGTAAGGATATATTGGGGCAATATATAAAAATATATTTAAAAAAAAATAAAGAAATAAAAAAAAAAAAAAAATAATAAAAATTATATATATATATAGAAATAAAATAAAAAAAATTATAAAAGATAATAAAAAAAAAAAAAAGTATAGGGAAGGAAAATAATAAAAAATAAAAAAAGAAAAAAAATAGATTTGTAAATATTTGGGGTTTTAAATTTAAATAAAAATTTTAAAATTAATAATATATATATATATATAATATATAATATAATAATAACAAAACAACATATATGATATTATATATTTTTATATTATATATATATATATATAATATATATATATAAATAATATATATATATATATATATATATATATTATATATAATATTTAAATAAATGCAAAATATAATTATAACCCTTGTTTTAAAATTAGATATATTAAGAAATATTTAAAATAAAAAAAATTTTAAAAAAAATAAATTGTGGGCCCCTAACAAAAAAAAAAAAAAAAAAAAATTTAAAAAAAATTAAAAAAAAAGGTTAAAATAAAAAAAAAAAAATAAGGGGGAAAAAAAAAAAAAAAAGAAAAAAAAAAAAAAAATAAAAAAAAAAAAAAAAACAAAAGAGCAAAAATAAAAAAAAAAAAAAAAAAAAAAAAAATAAAAAAAAGGAAAAAAAGGATAAGGTTAAAAAAAAAAAAAAAGGGGAAAAAAAAAAAAAAAAAAAAAATAAAAAAAAAAAAAAAAAGGGGGAACAAAGAAGAAAAATAAAAATAAAAAAAAAAAATAAAAAAAAAAATAGGGGGAACAAAAAAAAAAATTTTAAAAAAAAAAAAAATTTTAAAAAAAAACCCGCAAAGGGAAGGGGTTTTGGGGGGAAAAAAAAAAAAAAATTTTTTAAAAAAAAAAAAAAAAAAAGGTTTTTTTATAAAGGGAAAACAAAAAAAAAAAAGAAAAAAAAAAAAAAAAAATTAAAAAAGGTCAACTTTTTTTAAAAAAAAAATTTTTTTTTAAAAAAAATTTTTTAAAAACCCACCCAACACTTTTTAATGGGGGGGAAAAAAAAAAAAAAAAAGGGAAGGGGATTTGTAAAAAAAAGGAACAATTGGAAGAAAAAGAGAAAAAAGAAAGGAAAGGAAAGGAAAGGAGGAAAAGGAGAGAGGGGGAAAGGGGAAAAAAAAGAAAAAAGAAGAAAAAAAGAAAGGGAAA
>NC_051402.1:299901-302033 GCF_015228065.2 Penaeus monodon
ACCGTTCTTGGTCCGACGCCAAAAAAATCGGGCCCCCCGGCCAAAAAATAATTAAATAAATATTATAAAATTAAAAATTTTTTTAATAAAAAACATATCCCAATTTCTAACATTAAACGTGTGTTTTGAATTATAATAACATTTTTTATTATTTTTGACATTTATTAAATAAAAATGATGAACAAAAATTAATTATATTAAAATATATATATATTATATATATATATATATATATATATAATAATATATTATTATATCATGATAATATAGGTATTATATAATGATTAATTATAGGCATATATTTTTATATATAACTATATTTCATATATATATCTATTATTATATTTTAATATATATATATATATAGTCATATATTATATATATAAACATAATATATAGATATCAATATAAAATATATATATATATATATATATATATATATATAAGATATATATGATATATATATATATATATATATATAATATATATATATATTATATAATATATATATATACTATATTATATATCTATATATGTATATATAAATAATATATATATATATACACATATTACATATCATATATGTATATGAAATATATATATATACATATTATACTATATATATATAATAACATATATATATATATATATATATATATATATATATATATATATATATATATATATATATATATTTTATATATATTATAACATAAAATAAAATATTTTTATATATATATATATATATATATATATATATATATATATATATATATATATATATATATATATATACACATATATGTGTGTGCGTGTGTGTTACAGACATTTCCACAGGCGAAATGAGAAACAAAAGATTGTTTGTGTCCGCAATGTCGCTGCGTATAGATGGCATGATAATCCCAGCCATAGCTTCACCCCTGGTTGCTTGACTCCATTATTCTCAATTTAGTTCGTTTTAATTACTATAAATCGCTGTGCAGGCCCTTGAAGAAGCACATCTTCAAGATGATGTCGTTTATGATAATTCTTGGGGTAAGTTAGTGACGTGGATATAATAAAATTATATGCAAATCATGTTGGTGAATGAGTGCTTAGTAACGTTTTATAATTTAAGTAGATGAACATCAAAGGAGTTTTCCATAGGACTTTACAACTATTAGTTGAACCCTTGAGCTAAAGGGAATCGCTACTGGTGTCCAAACTTGGTTGAGCGGGTACGCATATCTGCAACTGCTGCCACGCAAAACGTGTATCTGCCCAGCAGGGTTTAGGCTATTGGTTTAGATCTTTAGGTTAATGAAGTGTATTTCTTGGTTAATAAGACTTGGCATAATTAGTGGTAGGTCTTAAGAATTTGGAAGCTGGACCATTGGCTCGCCTACCAGACTTGCACCCTGATCACCTAGTTGGGTAATGAACATGCAAAATATAACTTAACGTAACCCATGCTATAAAGCTGGAAATGGAAGGCTTTATCGAGTAGGTTAATTCGGGTACATAAGTGTTTTGCACAAATGAAGGGACGCAGCTTTCAAGCTTTGATGCCTACTTGCCACAGTACTTGGTACTTGCTTAGTATGACCACGCAATGAAAACTCTCTTAGAACAAGTTTGGCTCGTGTAAACTTGTAACTTTAGGTTATCATGAACTTAACCTCAACTTATTATTTCGCCTTCTCCAGGTTATTGCTGGGACGGCAGTAGCCATGCCCACAAAAGGGTAAGTGTCTTCTTTAATTTGTCAAAATTAAATTGCATTTTTCTCGTGTTCAAATTTTAAAATGTAAATTTATGCTGGCATTGTCCCTCCAGGCCCCAGTGCTTTGGTGAGGGTAGGTTCCCTAACCCCAATACTTGTGGTGGCTTCTTCGACTGTATACCTGATGGCACTGGGGGCTATGAAATGTCTTTTGACGACTGTAATGGATTTGTCTACAAACACCCCCTCCAGGACGTGTAGCAGTGAAAGGAAGTGAGTATTACCCCCGAACTTAACCTAGTCTACATAAGTTCCCTTAAACTCGAGCATGTGAGTGTAATGCTTAAATCTTTAATTTCAGTGTCGCTCCCGAAGTGAGCAGGAAAAAATTGGCCTTTTTTTAAGGGGGGGTTACTAAACAAAAAATTTT
>NC_051402.1:302133-315865 GCF_015228065.2 Penaeus monodon
ATATATATATATATATATATATATAATAAAAAACACATATATGTGTGTGCGTGTGTGTTACAGACATTTCCACAGGCGAAATGAGAAACAAAAGATTGTTTGTGTCCGCAATGTCGCTGCGTATAGATGGCATGATAATCCCAGCCATAGCTTCACCCCTGGTTGCTTGACTCCATTATTCTCAATTTAGTTCGTTTTAATTACTATAAATCGCTGTGCAGGCCCTTGAAGAAGCACATCTTCAAGATGATGTCGTTTATGATAATTCTTGGGGTAAGTTAGTGAAGTGGATATGATAAAAATTATATGCAAATCATGTTGGTGAAGGAGTTGCTTAGTTTAAGTTTTATAATTTAAGTAGATGAACATCAAAGGATGTTTTCCATAGGATTGACAATTGTTAGTTGAACCCTTGAGCTAAAGGGAATCGCTATTGGTGTCTAAACTTGGTTTGAGCGGGTACACATCTCTGCAACTGCTGCACGCAAAACGTGTATCTGCCCAGCAGGGATTAGGCTATTGGTTTTGATCTTTAGGTTAATGAAGTGTATTTCTTGGTTAATAAGACTTGGCATAATTAGTGGTAGGTCTTAAGAATTTGGAAGCTGGACCATTCGCTCGCCTACCAGACTTGCACCCTGATCACCTAGTTGGGTAATGAACATGCAAAATATAACTGTTTATAACGTAACCCATGCTATAAAGCTGGGAGTGGAAGGCTTTATCGAGTAGGTTAATTCGGGTACATAAGTGTTTTTGCACAAATGAAGGGACGCAGCTTTCAAGCTTTGATGCCTACTTGCCACAGTACTTGGTACTTGCTTAGTATGACCACTGCAATCAAACTCTCGTAAATATGAGTTTGGCTCAGTGTAAACTTGTAACTTTAGGTTATCATGAACTTAACCTCGACTTATTTCGCCTTCTCCAGGTTATTGCTGGGACGGCAGTAGCCATGCCCACAAAAGGGTAAGTGTCTTTGATTTGTCAAAATTAAATTGCATTTTTCTCGGGTTCAAGTTTTAAAACGTAAATTTTATGCTGGCATTGTCCCTCCAGGCCCCAGTGCTTTGGTGAGGGTAGGTTCCCTAACCCCAATACTTGTGGTGGCTTCTTCGACTGTATACCTGATGGCACTGGGGGCTATGAAATGTCTTTTGACGACTGTAATGGATTTGTCTACAACACCACCTCCAGGACGTGTAGCAGTGAAAGAGAAGTGAGTATTACCCCAGAACTTAACCTTGTCTATACAAGTTCCCTTAAAGCATGTGAGTGTAATGCTTAAATTCTTTAATTTCAGTGTCGCTCCCGAAGTGAGCGGAGTGTTACTACAGCATATCCCAGGTACTCCTACTTGTGTGAAGGTCAGCCTGATGGCTTCGTGTGTGCTGACTGCAGGACCATGGTCATGTGTGTAAAAGGGCAGGCCTTTGTCCGCCAGTGCACCAGCGCAAGATCCTGCAGTATTAAAACCACCTTTGGTGGTGCAGTGTGCTACCCAGGGCTTCCGGCTGAATGTACCTGCCAGAGTGGAGACACGTTTGTCCGTGATCTCTATGACCCACAGAAGTTCTTTAGCTGCTCCTCCACTGGATCAATCCCCGAAAACCACGTGTGCCCTGATGGCATGGTATTTGATGAGACCCTTAATCAGTGCCGCAACCAAGCCAGCCTTCCAGCTTGTGGACGGCCTGGTGTCTTTGCAAATCTGGAAGACTGCTCTGAATATTACTCTTGCATCTCGCTTCGACAAGGGTGGCTGCAGAGACTGTTCATGTGCCCCAGTGGAACGCTGTTCAACGAAGTAACGGGATCTTGTGAAGATCCTTGCAAACGGACAATGGTGTGCTATGAGGAAGGCAGGTTCCCAGATCCCCTTGACCGCCGCAGCTACTATGAATGCCTGATTATTGGTGGCCTAATGAAGCGTGCCCGCTACCAGTGCCCCCATGGTTATGTATGGAAAGCTGATGATGCTGGTGAGGGGGGGGCATGTGGGGAAAAACCCCATAAAGGCTCGGAAATTGGGACACTTCCCCCGGGCTGTACATCCCCCGGGGGCTTTGGGTCCTGACGGGGGGGACTAAAAGGTTTATATAGATTGGGTTTGCGGGTTTTAAATTAAAGCAAAGTTGAGGTATTCCCCCCTCATTCCAGGGTTTAAAAAGGGGCCGGAAAGGGGCGGGAAAGGGCTCCCCTTTGGGTTTTTGGGAAATTTTGGGGCTTTCCCCCTTTGGCTTTTTTAACTGAGGCGTGGCCAAAAAAATTGGGGTCTTCCCTTTCGAAAAATTTTGGGATGCAAAGCAGAAATAAAAAAGGGCCCAAAATTAAAGCTTTTTCATATTCTAGAGAAAATAAAAGGGTAAAAATTTTTTCAGCCCCAAATCCCTTTGGAAAATAACGGGGGTTTCCCATGCAAATTTGCAGACGGGCGCAACTTTTAAGGGGCGGGTGGATTTGCATTTGAAAAGGCAGGTTCCCAGTGGGGGACGGTATTCATGTACAGGAAAAGGAAGGTGCAAATTGTCAATACCCATTTTCCCATTTTTGGTTTCCCACACACCCCAAGGGTTTCCCTCCCTACAAAAATTTGCAAAATTTCCAGATGTTAAATAAAATTTTTGCCGGGGCCCAAGGGGGCGGCGGGTTCTGAAAGGGGCCTACTGCACGAATACTGACGGCGGGTTACCGGTGCGAGTGTTTAGCGGGGTTTTCCCACTGGTGAGGGCCCTTTGCCTCCAAGGGGAGCATGCTTGCAAAAGCAGCCCTTCTAAATTGAAAATTAATTTGTATTCAATTTGGGGCTAATTCTTTTTCTTTCATCAATATCGATAAAATGTTTGGTTTGCCAACGGGGGCGGGTGGTAAAAGGGCCTTGGGGGTAGCAATACGGGCGGGCAGCCGAGACTGAAACTTGTGATAAGGTTTAAAAAACGGGGGATGGCTTTACTTGCTCTGGAAAGTATAAAAAAAATTTTGAGTTGGCCGGGGTGCCAAGGGTTAAAAAATTGGGGGGGGAAAACGCATCTGTTTCCCTACAGATATCGATGAGGGGCCTTTTCCCAAATGGGGGGCTTTTGATGAAACCGGGGTTTCCCAAAAAAAACCGGGCGGGTTTAAAAACCCTTCCCAAAATGTCCCCCACCCTTCGGGGGGGAAGGGGTTTTACTTCCCTCTGGTTGGTAGCTTTTTATTTTTATGAAAAAACCCATGGTTTTGAAAGGTTATCTTTTTGGGCCCCTCTTTCTTGAAAGATGTGGACGAGTGTTTGGTTGCCAACGGGGGTTTGGGTGATGAAAATTTCCCGGGTGTGCAATACCCCGGGGGGCGGGCCGGGGACTGAAACCGCAAAACCCGGGGTTTTCCACTGGGAAGGGCCCCTGTTTGCAAGGCAATTACAGGGGGAAATTTTTGGGGGAAATCTACAGCTTTGGGGGACTTTTGCTTGCACCCCCTTTTCCTAGGCTTGGTTTACAGCACTTAAAACCTGTTCCCTGCAATCCCCCTACAGACGTGGACGGGGGGTTGGTACTAATGGAGGGGGGGCCATGAAAATTTGCAGACTTTTTACAAATGATGTTGGTGGCGGGAAACTTCCCAACCTTCTCCGGGGTTTACCCCGGTGAGGGGGATTTCCAAGGGTATTTGGTAAGTACCCTTTGGGGGTAAAAGGTTACCCAAAATTGGTTAGTTTTTTTGGATAGTTTAATTTGGCTTGTTGAAAAAACCATGAAATTTTTGGCCAAAATAAATCCCAAAAACTTTAATTTAACTAGCTTTTAAAAAATTTTTTTAACCCCCCATGACTATTTGGGCAAAGGGAACCCCAGTTTTGCACTAAAAAACTCCTCCTACAACTGAAAGGGAATTAAAAAACGGGACAAGCCTTTTGCCATTTCCCAAATTTTACATTTTATTTCAAAACTTTTGGGCAGTTTGTGGAGGGAGTTTTTTGGTTGAAAAACGGGGGTTTGTGATGAAAAATTCCCCCTTTTGTACAATACTCCGGGGCGGCCGTGACTGCCCCTTTGCAAAACGGGGTTTCCCCTGGGAAGGCCCTTTAGCTTGCCCCGGCAAGTGCCCCTAGGGGACTGCAAAATTCCTAAATGCCCCTTGCTTTAAAGTACTAAAAAGCTTTCGGGATTAACCCATTTTTGTAAAAGGGCCCTTGGGGCTCCCCCAAAAGATGGGGGGACGGGTTTTTTGGGTGGTAAGGGTGGGGGGGCCAGCAAATTTGTTTCGTGCAAAAAATAATGCTGGTAGCAAAAAACCTGCTCTTGCCTTGCGGGCTAAATGGTGATGGACAAGGGCACACCCCCCAAAGGTAGGGGGCCTTTATTTTTGGGAGCCCCAACCCTTCTCCCTACTTGAATTTTTTTTTCCTGAAAAATTTTTCTGAAGAAATGTTAAAAAAATAAAAAACATGTTTCCCTTTTTCCCAGTGCCCTGTTGGTTTTGGGTTTGGTAAAGGTCAAGACTGTGCTAAAGGACTCTGCCCTTTTGAGGGTTCCGGGCCCCCTAAAAAACCTGGGGCGGGTTCAAGCAAATACGGGCCGAAAGGGGAAACTGGGAAAACCGCCCAAATTCGGGAAAGAGGAGCCGTTTGGTGATGGGTTGGGGGATCTTTTGATACTGTTTCCCTGAGGGAAAGATGGACTTCTGGGATATTTCGGTATGAAAAAAAAAAAAGTTTGGTTTTATTTTGGCTTGCAAACCCGGGGGCCCCCCCTTAAATTTTTTAAATTTTTGCATTTTTAATTTTCCAAAAAAACTGCCCCACTAATACCCAAAAACCCTGGGAAAACAAGATGGGGGACTCATACACGGGAAAGGATGTTGGGGGACAAACCCCCTGTACCCCAAAACCCCAGCCAAATGAGTTGATGGGGAGGGTTTCGGGGCGACAAATGGCGGATGATATTGACAAAAAAGGGTTTATGCTTGAAAACTTTTTTTTCTGATGGCACCCCAACTCCCCTTTTCTCTTTTGGGACGAAAGAATGGCATTTCAATCCCCTTTTTCCTCTCGGGCCCTTGCTAAATACTGTGAAAAATTTCCCCAAAGATTTCAAAGGGCCCAACCCAAAAGCTGATGGTGATGGAAATGGGCTTTGGAGATTTGGGGGGAAAATTTGGCCCCCAGATACCAACCCGGGGAAAAGGAAGATGCGATGAAGACTACTGGGGGGTGCAGTGATGAAAACCCACGACTCGGGACGGGCCCGGGATTAAGGGGAACTTTTTTTAAATTTTTGCAAAATGGAAAAAAATTTTTTGTTTTAAAATCGCACCCTCCCAAAATTTTCCCAAAAAATATTTGGGGCTAGCCTCTTGCAGTGATGGTGTGGGGGCCCGTGTGGACAATTGTCCAAATGTACCCCAATGGTGACCAGCGGGAAAGGGTAGTTTGGTGAGGGGTTAGGTGACCCCCTGTGATTAAAGAAAAAAAAAAGGGGGGTTTGACAACAAAGGTTTTTGTTTGTTTACGACGAAAACTGCTTCCCCAAAACCCAAATTGGGGCCCGGGAAGGGGATACCACGGGAATGGCCGGGGCGACGTTTTGCACCCCCGGGACTTTGATGGTAAAAAAATTGTAGACTGGGAGGGAAAAAAAATTTCTTTTCCAACCCCAAAGTGCATCCCACCAAATTTTAAGGTAGAAGGGGCCCCTAAAGTGTTAAAAGGGGGTTTGGGCTCCCTACGGGCCAAGAGTAAAACTTTGAGACCACCACTTAATAATGTTTTTTAAAATTTTCCTGGGGCAACCCAAAATTGGTGGCCCTAGCCCCACAAACGGGGGTCTACTCCTCCATAGGGGTTTCTACGAAAAGGGGGCAAAAAATTCCCGGGGGGGACATTGAACTCGGCCCCCAGCTAAAAAGCAGGGGGAAAAATGAAAAAAATGTTGGAAAGGCTTTAGCCCTTTAGGAAGGTCTCTGTTTGGGGAAGGGGAAACCCACAAAAAACCCAAAACCCAAAATTGCAGGGGGCCCCCAACCCCTTGTGGATGTCGACTTTAAAGGGCCTTTCTTCTAGGGGGGACCCCAGGATGATAAACTTTTTGGGGGTTTTAAATCTTCAGGTATGTATAGAAAAAATTATAATGGTGCCTGATTTTATCAAGCGGCCTTTTTAAAAAACCACGGCTCCCTTTTTCCAAAAGGGTTTCCCCAAAAAAATTTTTAAAATTCTAAAGTAATGATGTGGAAGAAGGGGGCACAAAAGCTGGTTTTTGGGCCCAAACAGAGAGAGGAGTTTTCTCTGAAGCTAATTGACCCCTACTACAGGGGCCCCGGGAAGCACTTTGGATGCTTTGGGGGTCCTGGCCTTTTACAAAAAAACCCGTAGGGGTAATTTTCCTAATAACTTTTCAAGGAGTCTGGGTTTCTGAATGGTAAAGTAATTTTGGGGGGCCCAAGGGCAGTGCCAACACCCTGCTAGCAAAAGTAATGGTTTCCCCTTTCCCGGCAAACCTTTTCTTGGGAAAGATGCAGCATTGGATGGCCCCCCAAAAATTTCCCACCCCCTGGCTGCTTCACCCACCGGGCCCGATATTGGTACCTGGGGGGTTTTTAACTTGTTTCCCGGGGAACAAAAAAATCATTGGGCTTCCCGGAAAAAAATATTGAAAAGCCAAAAAACCAAAAAGGGGCCCGGCTAGGCTCTTCTGCTCTCCCGAAGCAAATTTTTATGGTTCCAAAAGTGAAATTTTTCTTGTTTTAGGTAAAGGCCTTTTGGGTTTTGAAGTCTATTTGATTTCATCAAATACACTTGGTATGCCCCCAGTTAGAAACAATAAGCTAAAAAAACCCACTTTTTTGATCTTTCAGATGATGACCCCAAAGGGCATTTAATGGAAAACCCGCCCACTAAAAACCCACAGAAGCAGGTCCTTAAATTTATAAGGCTTGCTTTTTGCACAAACTGAAGCGGCTTGCACTTGGGGCACACGCAAACTTGAAAATTTGTCTTATCGAGACGCTAGTCCCATATAAAAAATTTTTTATTAAAAAAATTTTTTAAAATTAAAAATAATGGTTTCAAGTTTTTCCCGTTATAAACTCCTTTCCCTTTTCCAGGATCCTTTTTCCCCCTCCATGAAAAAATTTTCTAGATTTTAAAAATTTATCCCAAATTTTTTTACAGGGGCCCAAAACTGACATACTTTTTACCTAGTTTTTTAAAAACTGCTTTGAGGGTATTAAATTTTTTTTAAAGATTTCCTGGGGATAAAAATACCTGCGATTGCTTTATCAATGGGGATGCCTTGAAGTAAAGGGGAAAGGGGGGTGTACTGTAAAAAGGGAACCCCTTGGGATCCTAGTGGGGAGGTTCCCTGTGAAAAAAAATTTACATTGGGGAAGGCAACATTAAGTTTAAACCTTTTATTCAGGGAATTTCTTTAAGGGGCCTGAGGGGGGTGGTTAATTTTTAAAATGACATTTTAGATGGGGGGGGGGGGGAAATTTAAAGGGAAAAATAGATATTTCAAAATGGAAAATCATGGCACCATAACAAACTTATTTCCCCCCCTTTTTTAAATAAAATAGGGTTTCTGCCCTTAAGTTTTAAAAAACTTCTCTTGTCCCTTTGGGGCCATGGGGAGGGGGGGGGGGTTGAGAACTACGACAAAAAGGGGGGTTTGGGCAATGCCAAACCCCCCCCCTTTCGCCCCCCTTAGTCTGCTAATTTTAATGGGAAGAGTACTTTTTCCCCCTAGACCCAAAATTTTTAAATTTTTTTTGGGTTGCATCCAAAAACCCCCAGGGATAGCGATCCAAAAACCTGGCAAAAGCCATTCCCGCATAAAAATTTGGGCCCAAAAACCCCCAAAACTTGGGAAAATATATATAATAATTCCCCTCTCCCCCCCCCCCCCCCAACAAAATGGGCCCCGACAAAATACTTAAAAATTCTTTTCCGCCCTTTCAGGGTGATAGTGGTGCTCCATTCCTCCTTAAGGAAAAATTGGGAAAACCCCAAAAAATTGCCAAAAATTTCTTCCCGGAAAAATTTGTTTTACCTTGAGATATATTTTTTCAATATCCCTCCCCCCCCCCCATTTAAAATGTAATGTTTAGGACCCTCCCGCCCAAAAATCCCAATGCCTTTTTTACCAAAAAATGGGCATAATTTAAAAAAATGCCCTGAACTGGGAAAAAAATTTTAATCAAAAAAATAGCCAAACAGTCTTCATAAAAAAACTTGGCCTATTCAGGAAGGGGCCCCCCCCTCCCCAAAAACCTTTTTTTATTGGGCCCTGGTGGGGGGGGGGGGGGTGAGGGGGGTTAGGTAGTGCAGACAAGTTAGTTTGGGGTCAAACACTCCCCTTTTACTCGGGCCTTGGGGCCCTTGGAAAAAAATTTTTTTAAATCTCCTTAAACCTTTCCTTTTTTTCTCCCTTTTTCCCCCCCCCTCCCCTTAAAATTTTTTACCCTAATGGCACTTTTTTTTTCTGGGGACATTTTATCGGGGTTTTCGCTTACCGCATTTTCCTTTCTTTAAAAAAAACTTTACCTTTTGGAAGGGTCTTTTTTCCCAAGCCCACCCTTTTTAGTTTTAAAAATGCTATTTCCTTGCAAAGATGCGC
Organism: Penaeus monodon; assembly: GCF_015228065.2. Classification (NCBI taxonomy): domain Eukaryota; kingdom Metazoa; phylum Arthropoda; class Malacostraca; order Decapoda; family Penaeidae; genus Penaeus; species Penaeus monodon. Next base: position 310,728 of record NC_051402.1, read on the forward strand.
AGAAAGTTGGCCATCCCATCAACCCCGATTTTTGCTCTAATTTTTCTTGCTTTAAAAAAATTTCCCCCTCAAAACCTTTTGGGGAGGGGTTTTGGGCTAGCATTACCACTTAAAAAATTTTCTAATGTAAATTTCCAAACCCCCCCCCCCCTTGGTCAAATTTCCCTTTTGAACTGACGTGTAAGGGAGGCAAAAAGCAAACTTTAATTGAGGTTTTTCCCAAAAATCGTCAAAAAAAAAAAAAAAAAAAACTGATTTCCCCCTCTATGGGTCCTGTAAGGGTTTCCCCTTTTTAGTTTAAAGCCCAATTTCCCATTCCGTCCCCTTTGGGAGCAACTGTACTCTACCCTTTATTTGTTCCCCTTTTCCCCAAACCCCCCCAAATTGGGTTTAAAAATTTCCCCCTCGGGGCTTACCTCCTTCAGATACGCATAAATTTTTCCCCCATTTTCCTTTTTAATTGTACTAACCTTTCCCAAATCCTTCCCCTTTTAACCCTTTTTCCTTTAAACTCCTTGCTCACCCTCTCTACCCTTTCACACCATACTTTCACTTTTAGGGACTGTTTAAACCCTTAAACTTTTTTTTTTTCCTAATTTAAAATTTAAATTTTGAAAACCCCTTTTATAGTGCACATCCCTTTGGGTTTCTAGCACAAATTTTTTAACTGGTAACCCTTTTGTTTCCCTTTTTAAGGGGGGGAAAACTTTTGCTGAAAGACTGGGTTTGTTTATTTATGGGAAAGGCCTCCGTTTCCATGGCATTTTCCCTTTTTAAAAGGGGTTTGGCCCCAAACCCTTGTGTAAGGGCCGTTTTTTTCCCCTTAATTTGGGTCCCATGGCCAATATATTTTTTTTCCCTTAATTTAGGGGTTTAAGGGTTGGCCCCCTTTAAACCCAAAAGGGGTCCATTTAAATTTTTGGGGGGCCTGATTTTCCCCCCTCTCCTTTGGGCCACAACCCCTGAACCCTGCTACCCCCCCCTCCCATAACCCCCAAATATTTAAAATCAGCCCAGTCCCAAAAACCCTCCCTCCCCGGTCAATTTTTCCCTTTCCCCCTGGGGTGAAACCTTTTTCCCCTCCCCAAAATGCCTTTCTTTTTTCTTCCCCCCCCAAAAAAACTAAACCCCCCCTCCCATATTTAAATACTCGGGAAGGCCCATTTGGGCCTTCCTCTCCACATGCAATTCCTTCCTTTCCCAAACATCCCTGTCCCCCCTACCCCTCTACAAAAAAATCTTGAATTTTCTTTCTTACATGCCAAAAAGGGGGGTAATTTTTTACCCCCCCCCCCCCCCCACACACCCCAAACTCTTTCTGGGGACGACTCTTCCACGATGAAACCCAAAAAAATTAGGGCCCAAAATTTGCTTTTGTTTTGCCTTTTTCAGTTACATCTGAATTTCCCAAAAAGCCCCTGGGATTGTCAACCCCCAACTGAAAATTTTCTGGCAAACCCAATCCCCGCCCCATGAACCCCCCTCCGCCCCCCAAAAAAACCTTTAGACCTTCCCTTCCAAATTTCCCCTTCAGAAAAGATATTGGAAAAAAAATATTTTAAAACCCTGGCCCAAATACATGGGGCCCCCACATATTTTATCCAAAACCCCCAGTTCCCCCTGCAACCCCTTTCCCTTTTATCCCCAAAAAACCCCCCATTCCTCCTTCCTTTTAAACTGGGATCCCCCCCTCCCCCCCCCCCCCTTTTTTCCCCCATCCCTTCTTTCTTACCCATTTTATTTTCACACGTGGGCCGGCCCCAAACCAAACCCCCCCTTCCCCGGTACCCCTTCCTCCCCAAATTTTTTTTTCCCGAAACTGAAACTAAAAGGGCCCCCTTTTTTTTTTTGTTAAAACTCTACTTTTTAAAATATTTTTTTTTTGTTTAAAATCTAAAAACCCTTTTTCCCCCAAAAAACCTTAGCCCACTTTCTTTCCCCTTCCCCTAACCCCCACCCCTCCCTTTTTCCCCTGTTCAAAAGGGCCCTTTTAAAATTTCCTGAAATCCCCCCCCCCCCCCATACCTTTTCGGTTGGTGTTTAGGGGGGGGGGGGGGGGAGATGGGGGGACTAAGGCCCAATGGGAAGGGATCACCTCTTCCTTGGACCTCGGTCCTTGCCTCAACTAATTTTGCATGGTCTTTTCTTCTACTTTCCTTTTTCCTTTTCTTCTTAATCCCTTCCTCTGTCCACTTATCCTAATTGTTAATTGGTTTTTAGCCTTTTCACCAATACTTTGTCATAATGCTGTGTGACTTTTCTGGCAAATTTGTTTTGACCATTGACCATTCTGAAAACCCTTACATTGCCTTATGAACCTAAAAACGTCTTAACCAGGGGCTTCACCCCTAAGCCCCATTCTATCGCTATATTTTGAATATGCCACTAATGACCTTAGATGTTAATGCAGCAGATTTTTTTTCAACATATCAATAAAATAATGGCAATTTAATTTTCATGTTTTCTATGGAGTTGATGAAATTATTACGTGTCAATAAATGATTGGTGTGATTAACCCTATATGGATTGGATTATTTCTTACATGAAGAAATATTCATTGACTTTTTTTGTGGCCCAGTGACCGCAAATATTAAATTGACACTTTAGAATTCTAATCCTATAGACGATGAATATATATATACCTGACTATTCGTCATATCAGGCATGTTGTAACCGATATTGAAGGGAATTGGAAATAATTTAATTCTGTCCTTTATGTTGCTTATAATGAACATTTTAAATTCATACATTTTGCTTATTGAATTTGTGTCCTTGCAGAGTTCCATATATACAAAGAATTTTATTTTTCTAATGAAAGGCTGCAATCCAGTAATTTCTTTTATTTAAGCATAAACTTACATTGATCTTCAAACATGCAATGTTTGTCTTTCCTGTGCATCTCACATTTTTTTACAGAAAGTTATACCTTTCCTTGTTTTTCCCCAGTTTCCAACTCCATGTAGCAAGTTCTGCTCGTATCAGGTTTGGTGATGGCCGCCTTCTGGATGTTTCCACAGGTGAGAAAAGTATGTCTTTTCTCAGATGGAACTCCCTTTCCCCATAACCTATGCGCTATTCACAGACTGACATGTGAAATAACGGTCTGTAACATTTGTGTGATCTTACAGGACCCCTACCCCCCTAATCCCCTACTTTTTGTTGTGGGGGCTCAGGGGACGGGGACTGAGGCCCAATGTAGTTATCACCCCTGTCTTGGACCAGAGTACTGTTCCAATTTGTATACACAGACAACAACAAGAGATCCTAAAGTATTAGATGTCCCTCTGCCAACAAACAACAACAGTTACCCTATCCTGCAAGAAGTTGAAGTGCAGTAATAACACTGAAAAAGGCAAGTCGGCTGGACAATATTCGATCAGAGCTGGTCCAGGCAGGGGTAGAGACTATATGTTACTCGTCATTTGTAACAAGATTTGGCTGACAGGAGAATGGCCAACACCTTGGACTCAGTCCTTGATCATCACACTCCCGATGAAAGGCAACCTAAAACTATGCCAAAACTACCGTACCATCAGCCTGATTAGTCATTCAGTAAGGTCATACTAAAAATTCTCCTGAATCGACTGAAGCCACAAGCTGAGGAGATCATTAAATAGGAACAGGCAGGTTTCAGAGCAGGGAGGAGCAATACAGAACAAATCTTCCACCTTAGAATACTCTGAGAATTACCTACATAATCAACAAAGCCTTTACACGTCTTTGTGGACTTCAAAAGGCGTTCAACAGAGTTTGGCATGTAGCCTTATGGGCAGCCATAATGAAATCTAATATCAACGCCAACCTGATCAGAATTATAAAATACCTCTACACCAAGGCGACCAGGACAGTCTATCATAACAATGAAGAATGGTTCCGAACAACAAGTGGAGTATATCAAGGTTGTCTGCTCTCACCTACCCTATTTAACATCTTAGAAAAAATAATGGCGGATGCACTTGAAGACCATGGAGGAACCGTCAGCATCGGAGGCAGGGCGATAACGAACTTACGTTTTGCCGACGAGATAAGGACCAACTGGTCAAGAACAAGAGCTGGTCAACTTGGTTCACCATCTTGAAAACGCCTCCACAGCATATGGTATGCAAATCAGTGCTGAGAAGACAACGTTGATGACCAAGAGTACTAATGGCATCAACACTGACATCACCATAGATAACAAAAAACTACTTCAAATATCTGGGTGCTATAGTGTCGGATGAGGCATCCAAGCCCGGAGTTCCCTCTGGGACCCGAGCCCGGAGTTCCCTCGGTAGCTCTTACAGTAATCACCAATGTAACCAATGAAGTAGTGAAGTCTAGACTTAGAAACGCTATTAGGCTGCATGAAGATCTCATGACTTCAGTAAAAAGACGCAAACTGAAGTGGTATGATCACCTCGCACGAATATCTGGACTTGCCAAGATATCCTGCAAGGCACAGTGCAGGTTGCTGCAAAGCGGGGACAGGATAGGATATGCATTACTGAAAGAGGAACATTCCATGAGCATAGAGGTGGATCAGATTGTGACGATATTGGACACACCTCACGTTGAAGCTGCTCTTGCCTGCTTACACATGTCAGTTCTTATGGAACTGACCAAGGGGGGATGGAAGGCTTTACATTATGTAACATATTAGTGGTAAGGCTAGACCAGAAAGCCTGTCAGCAGGTGAAGAGGAAAGTTTTGAAGCAAAAGTAATAGTGTGAAAATCTGGGTTGATGGGATGTGGACAAAGTTTTCTGCTGCATCATGTAAGGTCACTAGCGGTATAATAATAATAAAAAAGCGATAGGGCGGGGCTTGGGAGAAAAGCTGGATGGAAGGTTTAACATTATGTAATTTATTAGTGGTACGGGAGCCGTACAGGAAGACAGAAAACGATGGGAAGATAACATCAAAGAATGGACTGGTCTGGATGCAAACACCTTACTGCGTGAAGCTGAGAATCGGGATAAGTAGAAAAAAGTTGGCTTTCAAGTCGACAGGGTCCCACAACGTCAACGAGGACTACGGGGTAGGAAACAGATAACAGGTAATATATACACACATTTATAAATATATATGCATACATATATACACACACAATATATATATAAAAATTTTAATATATAAAATATATATAATATATATATATA
>NC_051402.1:315965-337362 GCF_015228065.2 Penaeus monodon
ATCATAATTACCCAATAATTGCCAAAATCACGAGAATCGAAAAAACGCCATTTTGGAGTATACTCTCAAATGGACTATATTTCGCTAGATTTTGCCGCTTTTTCGACTTTTGGGAATTATTTTTTTTTACCTTTTTTATTATATATGGAGACAATTCCTTTATTATCATCATTATTATCATGATTATCATCAATATTATCATTATCATCATCATTATCATCATTATTGCAATTATTATCATCATTATTGCAATTATTATCATCATTATTGCAATTATTATCATTATTATTGCAATTATTGCAGTTATAATATATAATTTTGGAACTATACTAATAACAACAACAATAATAATAGAAATAACATAATAATAACAATAATAACGATATTATAATAATTATCTATATCATTATTTAATCAATATCGTTATTACAGTAATTATTACTGTTATAATAATTATTTTTGCAATTTTACTACTAGTAAAAATGATAATAATGATAATAATAACAGTAATAATAAAAATAACGATATTATAATAATAATAATAATAATAATGTTAATAATAATGATAATAATAATAACTAACCTCCTAACTCCTTCCCCTTTTAACTTTTACCTTTATCTCCTTAGCTCACCCTCTCTACCCTTTCACTACCATACTACACTCTAGCACTGTTTAAACCATTAACTTTATCCTAATAATTAACTAATTCTGAACACCCTTTGATAGTGCTACATGACCTTGATGTCTAGCACAATTGTTTTAACTGGTAACCATTTTGTCCTTTCTAAGGGGGGAGAACTGTGCTGAATGACTGGCTTTGTCAGTCATGAATGGCCTCCAGTAGCCATGGCATTCCCTTGTTAATGGCTTTGCCCTTAGCCCTTGTGTAGACCGTTTCTTTTCCCCACTTAATTTAGGCTCACCATGGCCAATATATTTTTACCCTTAATTGAGGCATTAAGGCTTGCCCCTTTACCAAACGGCTCCATTGAATTCTGGTTGCCTGATCCCAGTCTCTCCTTTGACCACAACTCTGAACACTGCTACTACCCCCTCCTCCATACCTACTATCACATCAGCCCAGTCAAAATCATCCATCCAGGTCAATACTCCATCCCCATGATGAAACCTTCCTCTCCCAACATGCACTACTTTCTCTTCCACCCCCACAACTACCCCAGCCTCCCATATTACTACTCGGCAAGCCTATTTGCCTACCTCTCCACAGTGCAATTCCTTCTTCCAAGCATCCCTGTCCTCCTACCCCCTCTACAAATATCTTGAATACTGCTTACATGCCAAATGGGATAATTTGTTCTACCCCCCCCCCCCCACACACACACAGCTGCTTACTGGGGACGACTCTTCCAGCGATGAATCAAAACAATTAGGCAAAGTTTGCTTTTGTTCCTGCCTTGTCAGTTACATCTGAATCCCAAGCCATAGCATTGTCAACCCCTAACTGAATTTGCTGGCAAACCCAATCCTGCCCACATGAACCCCTCCCTCCGCCCCTCACAACCTTCAGACCTTCCCTTCCAAATCCACTTCAGAAACTGATATTGAAAACTATCTAACCATGGCCCAAGATACTATGCCTACACATCATTCATCCATCCCTCATGTTCCCCCTGCAACCCTTCCTTCTACTCCCTCCAAACACCTCCCATTCCTCCTTCCTTCATCTGCATCACCCTCCCCCCCCCCCCTTCTTTCCCCATTATCCCTTCTACTTACCCATGTATACACACGTGACTGTCACAACAACCCCCTTCCCTGAGTACACTTCCTCCCGACTTTTCTCCTGAAACTGATCTAATTGCCCCTTTCTCCTTTTGTTAATCTCTTACTTTTTATATATTTTTTTAGTTTAGATCTAATAACCCTTATTCACACCAACCTTAGCCCACTTACTCACCTTCTCTACCCTCACCCCTCTTTGCCATGTTCAATGCCATAATATCCTGAACTCCCCCCCCCCCACATACCTTGCGGTCCTGGTGTGAGGGGGGGGGGGGTTAGGAGATGGAGACTAAGGCCCAATGTAAGGGATCACCTCTTCCTTGGACCTCGGTCCTTGCCTCAACTAATTTTGCATGGTCTTTTCTTCTACTTTCCTTTTTTCTTTTCTTAATCCCTTCCTCTGTCCACTTATCCTAATTGTTAATTGGTTTTTAGCCTTTTCACCAATACTTTGTCATAATGCTGTGTGACTTTTCTGGCAAATTTTTGACCATTGACCATTCTGAAAACCCTTACATTGCCTTATGAACCTAAAAACGTCTTAACCAGGGCTTCACCCCCAAGCCCCATTCTATCGCTATATTTTGAATATGCCACTAATGACCTTAGATGTTAATGCAGCAGATTTTTTTCAACATATCAATAAAATAATGGCAATTTAATTTTCATGTTTTCTATGGAGTTGATGAAATTATTACGTGTCAATAAATGATTGGTGTGATTAACCCTATATGGATTGGATTATTTCTTACAAGAAGACCCCCCTAATGGAAGCCGCCTTGCCGCGGTGGGGGGGCTTGAGGTCCCAATGATCTGGTGAGCCGGACCAGAGGGCTACCCATACTGGAGGGGTCACCAGTGAGGGATGAGACAAATGGCTTCCTGTGCACCAAGGCCTATGAGAGGGGATGGTGCACCCACCCCTGGTTCATTCCATCTTGGACCAGGGAGAACTCTCCCACGTGTGTTTGCCGTGCGTGGCATCCCGTATTACCAGGAGACAGGAGTCCTGGAGGTTGAGCGATGCTGCACGCTGCGCCCTGCAGCTAGCAACACACCTCTTTGGTCCTTTATTCTGGTTAGACGGGCGGCTTGATCAAGGCCCGGTCAAGTCAATCGGCTGGTCAAATATGGCTAGGGTCAAGCAGGTACTATTTAGTCGGTAGCGCATAGGTCCCGCGACTGCCATCAGTACTGTAATAGTGGCTGCGTATATTTCCTCATTACCCCTGTGGCTGTTGGGAGATTTTGAGCCCCAACTATAGCTTCCCCTCGTTGGACTCCATGGTGGGTGGGGGGTGGGGAAAATGAAGAATTCCAATTTGTATGAGTACTACAAATTTACAAAGATCTAGCTCTCTCCCTGACGACCTACGCAATCCCCCGACCATTCCCTCTGGAACATCATGTATTGTCACTTTGGAACCTTTCCAGCTTCCAAAGGGCAAGAATGGGAATCGTAATGGTTCCCGGCTCCCAAACCAGGTAAGAAGGGGAAAAGTTCTCCTCAATCCACTAAGGAAATCTTACCTGGTAAAAAGCATTCCATATAGTAAGTACCTAGTAGTGAAGACCATTGATGGTGTATCAATCATGAATCTTGATATTTTCGAAGTACATCAAAAAATTGTTGAAGTATGTCAACGTGATCCTCGCATCACCCCACAGCGAGATGGTAGCCTAATGTTGAGGTTTCATCACCAGACGAGAGTGACCGTCTGCGTGCGATATGCGACATTCCTGGGCTAAAGTTTCATTTTTCTCCTCACAAAACCCTCAATCAGTGTAAGGGAATTGTCTTTCCCGAGACCTGATGAGGTATTCTGAGGAGAAACTGTTAGAGGAACTAGAGAATTTTAATGTATGGCAGAAAAACGTTTTAAGAAGAAGTTGACGGTTTGGAACAGTCTACAACCAGCTCTCCTTCTAACTTTTAATACGTTGGTCCTTCCAGAATCAGTTAAGTTGGCATGGTACCACCTCAAGGTAAAGCCATATGTACCCAACCCTATGCGGTGCTTCCACTGCCAGGGTTATGGGCATGGAGCCACTTTTTGCCGTTTTAAGGAAAATGGACAACCAAGAATATGTGTTAAGTGTGGTACGACAGGTCATCAAGGAATGACAACTGTCCAGGTCCAATATGCTGTTACCACTGCAAAGAAGCTCATGAAGCTTCTTCAAAGCAGTGTAAAGGTACAAATTTGAGAAAGAATATTGATAATAAGGAGCAAGGAGAAAGTTAGTTTTCCAGAGGCAAAGCGACGTGCCCGTGTGCTGTTTGCACAGCCAGGTAAATCCTTTGCTTCGGTTCTGGCCCATCCTCCTTCCCACCAACCCTTCCCTTTCCAATGCTTCTTACACCACACACTCTGCCACTTCTTTTAAACCTCAGTCCCCAATTGCTGAAACTGCCTCTGGTGAATTCCACCAGAAACGGAGTAGGAGTGGGGGGTCTATTGAAGAGACTCCTCCTCCCAAAGTAAGGTCTTTGGAGCCATCAGGTGAGGCTCCAGAGGCCTCAATGGTGACAGCCCCAGCTGCCACCATATCCACAGGGCCTCTGCTGCTAGGCAGAATGCCCCTGAACCAAAGGCTCGGGTTTGTCCTTTGCCCAGGCAAAGGAATCCTGAGTCTGTTCAAAAGACTCATTTCAAGGTGGGGTCTTTGAGCCGTCAGGAAGGGCTCCAGGGGTCTCAACAGTGACAGCTCCAGCTGCCACCACATCCACAGGGCCTCTGCTGCTAGGCAGAATGCCCCTGAAGCAAAGGCTCAGGTACGTTCTTTGCCCAGGCAAGAAATCCTGAGCCTGTCAAAAGGAAGCCTGTGGAAACTATTTCCACGGGTAAACACCCCTCAAAAGACTCTCCCAAGATCCAGGAAAGGGACAGTCTAAAGGTGTAGGGCAAACCTTGACCACAGGTGCTGCCAAACACCTTATGAAAAAAATAGTTAAATAGAACTGGATACCCTAATCCAATGGAACTGTCAGGGAATTCATGCAAAATGGGAAGAACTGCAACATCTGATAGCTTCATGTAACCCATTTTTGTGTATGCCTACAAGAGATTATGACCAGGGAAAATCATCCGATTTCCCTGAGAGGATTCCAAATTCAAGCCCATTATGGGACTTTTGACAATGGACCTCATGGAGGAGTAGCAGTAATGGTACGTCAAGATATTCCCTTCCAGGCCATCCACCTGCAGACAACACTGCAGTGAGGCTGTGAGAATAGGCTTGACACGACCTTACACTGTTGCATCTATCTACCTTCCTCCACATAATCTCAACATAAATGATTTGGAAGATCTACTTGGGCATTTTGCCACATCCATTTCTACTCTTGGGAGATTTCAATGGTCGGCATCACCTCGGGGGAGACACTTTGTGCAACCCTCGAGGAAGGGCCTTGGAGTCCTTGCTCCTAAGAGTAGATGCAGTTTTATTGAACAGTGACACTCCCACACATTTCCAAATTCAAACTGGGACATTCTCCAATATAGACCTGTCAATTGTCTCACCTGATTCACAGATAAATTTTTCACTTGGCAGGTTATGGAAGACTTACATGGAAGCGACCATTTTCCAATACTTTTGGAGGAGGTGAATGTATTCCAGCCAATGGAGTGCAGAGATGGCGACTTGAACATGCAGACTAGAATCTTTTTAGATCAACTGCAGTAATGCAGGGATCTAAAAATAATTTCCAGTGTGTTTAAGATGCTGTTGAACACTTCATTTCACGAATTCACCTTGCAGCAGGAGCATCTATTCCCAAAGTAGCGGGCATTACCGTCGACCTCCGGTACCATGGTGGTCTGATGAATGCCAACAAGCTGTCAGAGCAAGAAAAGCTGCATTGAGGCAGTTGAAACGACGCCCCAGTGATGTAACCTTGATCCATTACAAAAAGACCCGAGCCAAGGCCAGGCGAGTGCTAAAGGAGGCCAGACGGACATCATGGAGACAGTATGTCTCCTTGATTAACTCTAAAACCCCCTTAGCATGGGTATGGGACAAGGTGCGTAAGATCGCTGGAAAGAGCACATCACTGTCACCACCTGCTTTGAAGATTGATGGCATAATCATCACAGATAAAAAAGATGTTGCTAATGAGCTAGCTAAATCCATGGCAGAGATCTCCTCTGGAGCATCTTACACTGCCCGATTCTCCACTCTTCGGGCTGAACAGGAACAACACCCAGTGTCGTTCTTCAGTAGGACTGCAGCAGAACTTCCATACAACTTGCCATTTTTGAGCAAGGGTTTGCAGCTCTGCCGTAAGACTGCCCCAGGAAGTGACGATATTACATACCAAATGATATATCACTTACCAAGAGATCCCAAAAGTTTCTTGTTGGACCTATTCAATAGGATATATAGGGAGGGGACAGTGCCATCCACATGGAAGAGTCTATAATCATTCCTGTCCCTAAACCTGGCAAGGATGCTTCCACACCAGGAAATTGCAGACCAATTTCCCTCACCAGCTGCATCTGCGGGCTGATGGAGAAAATGGTGGGCTTCAGGTTGACATGGATGCTAGAAGGGGAAAACGTGCTGACTCCATATCAATGTGGGTTTGGAAGATTGAGATCGACCACAGATGAACTTGTGAGGATGGAAACTGCTATACAGAATTCCTTCGCACAGCGACGTCACATGATAGCAGTCTTCTTTGACCTTGAAAAGGCTTATGATACTACTTGGAAGCATGGCATACTCAAGAAGTTGTATGACATTGGCTTAAGAGGAGCATTACCTACCTTCATACAAAGCTTCCTTGCTAACAGGAAATTTGGAGTTCGGGTGGGAAACAGTTTCTCTGGTCTGGAAGATCAGCTGGGGGGGGTCCCGCAAGGGAGTGTCTTAAGTGTGACCCTGTTTGCCATTGCTGTAAATGACATTGTGAGGGCTGTTCCAGGTTCTGTCTCATGTGATCTGTATGTTGATGACTTTACACTGTACTGCTCAGGAGGAAGCTTACAGGATGTGCAAGGACACATGCAGGCTGCAAAAAATCAGGTTGTACAGTGGACAACATATCATGGATTCAAATTTTCCCCAAGCAAGACCATGGCTATACATTTCCACAAACGAGGAAAATTCCATCCTTCCCTCTATTTAGAAGCAAACCCACTGCAATTTGTCCAAGAGGTGAAGTACTTGGGTCTAATTTTTGACTCAAGGCTTACATGGGTGCCTCACATCAAACAGTTTTAAAGTAAAGGCTACAAAGCACTTAGTATTTTGCGGGTTCTTTCACATCTATCTTGGGGTGCAGACCGCACAACGCTACTACGGCTTTACCGAGCGCTTATTCGTAGTAAGCTTGATTATGGATGTGAAGCTTATTCATCTGCAACTCACACTGTTCTACGGATGTTAGACTCGGTTCATAATGAAGCTCTCAGAATCTGTACTGGGGCTTTCAGGTCTTCACCTGTGGAGTCCCTGTATGCTGAGAGTGGAGAACCACCTCTTTCATTACACCGAGAATACATGAACCTGATTTACTACACGAGACTACAAAGGATTCCAGGATCTCCTACATCCAGATTGGTTTTCAACCCCCTTGAAGATAGCCGATCCTATGGTAGGAGAATGAGGAATCTTGTGGAAGATCTTAATTTGAGTCTCACTAAGGTTCTGGCTGTTGGAATTCCCCAATTTCCCCCTTGGACTAATCAAGTTGAGCTGGATTTAGTCGGAATTGGGAAAGGGGAGAGATCCGAAGCAGAAGTCCGAGAGAAATTTCTTCAGCACATTTCTAAATACCGGGGATCAGATGCAATTTATACAGATGGTTCGAAATCTGAAAATGGCGTGGGTTTTGCAGCAGTGAGCAGAAAGGGAAAATTGCATCTGGCAGTCTTTCTCTAGCAGCCTCGATCTTCACTGCAGAGTTACATGCCATCCTTACAGCAGTTAAGATGACTAGTAATCTTACGAACCATTCTGTTGTGATATATTGTGACTCTCGTAGTGCCTTACAAGCAATCAAGAGCTTAAACCCCATCACATCCATTAGTGAGGGAGGTTCAAGATTGGCTTGCACTGATGTCAACACGTAAAAAAATAACTCTATGTTGGGTGCCAGCGCATGTTGGTATCAGTGGGGAAAGAGCGAGCTGATCAGAAAGCAAGGCAGCTGCCGCTCAGCCTTGTGATGCTCGTTTTCCTCTCCCCACACACCGACCTGAAACCCAGCATCAGAAGTTGTCCTTCGTGATAAATGGAGGAACAATGGAGGCATACCTCCAGAAACAACTGCGAGACATTAGAGATGACCTTGGCAGTTGGGCGACTAGCATCCATCCCAACCGAAAAGTGGAAGTTGTATTAACAAGAATAAGAATCGGGGACACAAACTGACTCATGGGCCAATGATGGCTAAAAATGAAGCACTTTGTGAAGGATGCCAAGAGCCATTAACGATCGCACATGTAGTGGAAAGATGTGCAACATTCTCAGACCAAAGACGTATGTACTTGTCTCCCCCATATACACTGAAAAACATATTGGGGGAAGATTGTGACATAGAGGGTCTTATTAATTTCCTTAGGGAGACTAATACTTTCAATAAAATTTAATTATGCATAATGTTTATGCAATAATTTTATGCACTTAGAGCATAATATTTATGCTTTGATTTTTAATCTATTTATTATTATTTGTAAGATATTTACTGATAGATTTTTAAAGTTTTAAACATTTTAATATTTCTAGTTAACAAGGTATTCGCCGCTAATGACCTTAGCTGTTGACGCGGCAGATAATTTTAAATAATCAATCAATCAATCTTACAAGAAGAAAAAATATTCATTGACTTTTTTGTGGCCCAGTGACCGCAAATATTAAATTGACACTTTAGAATTCTAATCCTATAGACGATGAATATATACCTGACTATTCGTCATATCAGGGATGTTGTAACCGATATTGAAGGGAATTGGAAATAATTAATTCTGTCCTTTATGTTGCTTATAATGAACATTTTAAATTCATACATTTTGCTTATTGAATTTGTCTCCTTGCAGAGTTCCATATATACAAAGAATTTTATTTTTCTAATGAAAGGCTGCAATCCAGTAATTTCTTTTATTTAAGCATAAACTTGCATTGATCTTCAAACATGCAATGTTTGTCTTTCCTGTGCATCTCACATTTTTTTACAGAAAGTTATACCTTTCCTTGTTTTTCCCCAGTTTCCAACTCCATGTAGCAAGTTCTGCTCGTATCAGGTTTGGTGATGGCCGCCTTCTGGATGTTTCCACAGGTGAAAAAGTATGTCTTTTCTCAGATGGACTGACATGTGAAATAACGGTCTGTAACATTTGTGTGATCTTACAGGACCCCTACCCCCCTAATCCCCTACTTTTTGTTGTGGGGGCTCAGGGGACAGGGACTGAGGCCCAATGTAGTTATCACCCCTGTCTTGGACCAGAGTACTGTTCCAATTTGTATACACAGACAACAAGAAGAGATCCTAAAGTATTAGATGTCCCTCTGCCAACAAACAACAACAGTTACCCTATCCTGCAAGAAGTTGAAGTGCAGTAATAACACTGAAAAAGGCAAGTCGGCTGGACAATATTCCATCAGAGCTGGTCCAGGCAGGGGTAGAGACTGTTACTCGTCATTTGTAACAAGATTTGGCAGACAGAAGAATGGCCAACACCTTGGACTCAGTCCTTGATCATCACACTCCCGATGAAAGGCAACCTAAAACTATGCCAAAACTACCGTACCATCAGCCTGATTAGTCATTCAGTAAGGTCATACTAAAAATTCTCCTGAATCGACTGAAGCCACAAGCTGAGGAGATCATTAAATAGGAGCAGGGAGGAGCAATACAGAACAAATCTTCCACCTTAGAATACTCTGAGAATTACCTACATAATCAACAAAGCCTTTACACGTCTTTGTGGACTTCAAAAGGCGTTCAACAGAGTTTGGCATGTAGCCTTATGGGCAGCCAAAATTTGAAATCTAATATCAACGCCAACCTGATCGAATTATAAATACCTCTACACCAAGGCGACCAGGACAGTCTATCATAACAATGAAGATGGTTCCAAACAACAAGTGGAGTATATCAAGGTTTCTGCTCTCCCCTACCCTATTTAACATCTTAGAAAAAATAATGGCGGATGCACTTGAAGACCATGGAGGAACCGTCAGCATCGGAGGCAGGGCGATAAGGACCAACTGGTCAAGAACAAAGCTGGTCAACTTGGTTCACCATCTTGAAAACGCCTCCACAGCATATGGTATGCAAATCAGTGCTGAGAAGACAACGTTGATGACAAAGAGTACTAATGGCATCACCATAGATAACAAAAAACTACTTCAAATATCTGGGTGCTATAGTGTCAGATGAGGCATCCAAGCCCGGAGTTCCCTCGGTAGCTCTTACAGTAATCACATAACCAATGAAGTAGTGAAGTCTAGACTTAGAAACGCCATTAGGCTGCATGAAGATCTCATGACTTCAGTAAAAAGACGCAAACTGAAGTGGTATGATCACGTCGCACGAATATCTGGACTGGCCAAGATATCCTGCAAGGCACAGTGCAGGTTGCTGCAAAGCGGGGACAGGATAGGATATGCATTACTGAAAGAGGAACATTACATGAGCATAGAGGTGGATCAGATTGTGACGATATTGGACACACCTCACGTTGAAGCTGCTCTTGCCTGCTTACACATGTCAGTTCTTATGGAACTGACCAAGGGGGGATGGAAGTCTTTACATTATGTAACATATTAGTGGTAAGGCTAGACCAGAAAGCCTGTCAGCAGGTGAAGAGGAAAGTTTTGAAGCAAGAGTAATAGTGTGAAAATCTGGGTTGATGGGATGTGGACAAAGTTTTCTGCTGCATCATGTAAGGTCACTACGGTATAATAATAATAAAAAGCAATAGGCGGGGCTTGGGAGAAAGCTGGATGGAAGGTTTAACATTATGTATTTATTAGTGGACGGGAGCCGTACAGGAAGACAGAAAACGATGGGAAGATAACATCAAAAGAATGGACTGGTCTGGATGCAAACACTTACTGCGTGAAGCTGAGAATCGGGATAAGTAGAAAAAAGTTGGCTTTCAAGTCGATAGGGTCCCCCAACGTCCAACGAGGACTACGGGTAGGAAAACAGATAACAGGTAATATATACACACATTTATAAATATATATGCATACATATATACACATGTGTATACATATATATACATACATATATATATATATATATATATATATATATACATCTTCTTTTATACGGTAGGTTAATGTCTGAGCCGCGTGGTCACAGCATGATACTTATTGTAGTTTTCATGTCGTGATGCTCTTGGAGTGAGTACGTGGTAGGTCCCCAGTTCCTTTCCACGGAGAGTGCCGGTGGTACCTTTTAGGTAATCATTCTCTCTATTTATCCGGGCTTGGGACCAGCACTTTACTTGGGCTGGCTTGGCTACCCAGTGGCTAGGTAGTGCAATCGAGGTGAAGTTCCTTGCCCAAGGGAACAACGCGGCGGTCGGTGACTCGAACCCTCGAATTCAGATTGCCGTCGTGACAGTCTTGAGTCCGACGCCCTAACCATTCGGCCAATAAATGATCGCATTTTAAAAGTCACAATACAAGCAAAACCTCATAACATTAGTATTATACAATGCTACGCACCAACCAAAAAATCATCACACGTGCTCACATACGCGCACGGGCGATGCGTATGTATATATATATATATATTATATATATATATATATATATATATATATATATATTATATATTTATATATATAATATATATATTTTTATATACATATTATATATATATATATTTATATATATATAATTTATATACATATTTATATATATATATATATTTATATATATATATTTATATTTATATATATATTATATATATTATATATATATTATAAATATATATATATATATATATATATATATATATATATTTTATATATATATATCATATATATATTTTATTTATATATATATATATATAAAATATCTATATATATATAATATATATATATATATAATTTTAATATATTATATATTATAATATATATATAATATATATATATATATATATATATATAATATATATATATATATATTAATATATATATATATATAGTATATAAATTATATATTTATAATATATATTATTATAATACGCTAATCTCTATTGAGCAGTATATGAGTTATTGTGTTGGATCATAATTTATAATCTGGTGTTGTAGGTTTGCGTATGTGACTAATGCGATATTTATATTGGTTAGGGTCGATAACTGTCAGACAATCTGAATTGAGGTTCAGTTCAGACCCGCTTTTGCACATTGGCAAGGAAATCTCTTCACTCGATTGCACCACCTACCACTGGTAGCAGCCAGCCCAAGTAAGTGCTGTCCCAAGCCCGGATAAATAGAGAGAATGATTACCTAAAAGGTACCACCGGCACTCTCCGTGGAAAGGAACTGGGGACCCTACCACGTACTCACTCCAAGAGCATCACGACATGAAAACTACAATTAAGTATCATGCTGTGACCACGGCGGCTCAGACATGAACCTACCGTTAAAAGAAGATTGTATATATATATATATATATATATATATATATATTATATATATATATATATATAATCTACGTATATATATATATATATATATATATATATGTATGTATATATATGTATACACATGTGTATATATGTATGCATATATATTTATAAATGTGTGTATATATTACCTGTTATCTGTTTCCTACCCCGTAGTCCTCGTTGACGTTGGGGGACCCTATCGACTTGAAAGCCAACTTTTTTTCTACTTATCCCGATTCTCAGCTTCACGCAGTAAGGTGTTTGCATCCAGACCAGTCCATTCTTTGATGTTATCTTCCCATCGTTTTCTGTCTTCCTGTACGGCTCCCGTACCACTAATAAATTACATAATGTTAAACCTTCCATCCAGCTTTTCTCCCAAGCCCCGCCCTATTGCTTTTTTATTATTATTATACCGCTAGTGACCTTACATGATGCAGCAGAAAACTTTGTCCACATCCCATCAACCCAGATTTTCACACTATTACTCTTGCTTCAAAACTTTCCTCTTCACCTGCTGACAGGCTTTCTGGTCTAGCCTTACCACTAATATGTTTACATATGTAAGACTTCCATCCCCCCTTGGTCAGTTCCATAAGAACTGACATGTGTAAGCAGGCAAGAGCAGCTTCAACGTGAGGTGTGTCCAATATCGTCACAATCTGATCCACCTCTATGCTCATGTAATGTTCCTCTTTCAGTAATGCATATCCTATCCTGTCCCCGCTTTGCAGCAACCTGCACTGTGCCTTGCAGGATATCTTGGCCAGTCCAGATATTCGTGCGACGTGATCATACCACTTCAGTTTGCGTCTTTTTACTGAAGTCATGAGATCTTCATGCAGCCTAATGGCGTTTCTAAGTCTAGACTTCACTACTTCATTGGTTATGTGATTACTGTAAGAGCTACCGAGGGAACTCCGGGCTTGGATGCCTCATCTGACACTATAGCACCCAGATATTTGAAGTAGTTTTTTGTTATCTATGGTGATGCCATTAGTACTCTTTGTCATCAACGTTGTCTTCTCAGCACTGATTTGCATACCATATGCTGTGGAGGCGTTTTCAAGATGGTGAACCAAGTTGACCAGCTTTTGTTCTTGACCAGTTGGTCCTTATCGCCCTGCCTCCGATGCTGACGGTTCCTCCATGGTCTTCAAGTGCATCCGCCATTATTTTTTCTAAGATGTTAAATAGGGTAGGGGAGAGCAGACAACCTTGATATACTCCACTTGTTGTTCGGAACCATTCTTCATTGTTATGATAGACTGTCCTGGTCGCCTTGGTGTAGAGGTATTTTATAATTCTGATCAGGTTGGCGTTGATATTAGATTTCATTATGGCTGCCCATAAGGCTACATGCCAAACTCTGTTGAACGCCTTTTGAAGTCCACAAAGACGTGTAAAGGCTTTGTTGATTATGTAGGTAATTCTCAGAGTATTCTAAGGTGGAAGATTTGTTCTGTATTGCTCCTCCCTGCTCCTATTTAATGATCTCCTCAGCTTGTGGCTTCAGTCGATTCAGGAGAATTTTTAGTATGACCTTACTGAATGACTAATCAGGCTGATGGTACGGTAGTTTTGGCATAGTTTTAGGTTGCCTTTCATCGGGAGTGTGATGATCAAGGACTGAGTCCAAGGTGTTGGCCATTCTTCTGTCTGCCAAATCTTGTTACAAATGACGAGTAACAGTCTCTACCCCTGCCTGGACCAGCTCTGATGGAATTTGTCCAGCCGACTTGCCTTTTTCAGTGTTATTACTGCACTTCAACTTCTTGCAGGATAGGGTAACTGTTGTTGTTTGTTGGCAGAGGGACATCTAATACTTTAGGATCTCTTCTTGTTGTCTGTGTATACAAATTGGAACAGTACTCTGGTCAAGACAGGGTGATAACTACATTGGGCCTCAGTCCCTGTCCCCTGAGCCCCCACAACAAAAAGTAGGGGATTAGGGGGGTAGGGGTCCTGTAAGATCACACAAATGTTACAGACCGTTATTTCACATGTCAGTCCATCTGAGAAAAGACATACTTTTTCACCTGTGGAAACATCCAGAAGGCGGCCATCACCAAACCTGATACGAGCAGAACTTGCTACATGGAGTTGGAAACTGGGGAAAAACAAGGAAAGGTATAACTTTCTGTAAAAAAATGTGAGATGCACAGGAAAGACAAACATTGCATGTTTGAAGATCAATGCAAGTTTATGCTTAAATAAAAGAAATTACTGGATTGCAGCCTTTCATTAGAAAAATAAAATTCTTTGTATATATGGAACTCTGCAAGGAGACAAATTCAATAAGCAAAATGTATGAATTTAAAATGTTCATTATAAGCAACATAAAGGACAGAATTAATTATTTCCAATTCCCTTCAATATCGGTTACAACATCCCTGATATGACGAATAGTCAGGTATATATTCATCGTCTATAGGATTAGAATTCTAAAGTGTCAATTTAATATTTGCGGTCACTGGGCCACAAAAAGTCAATGAATATTTTTCTTCTTGTAAGATTGATTGATTGTTATTTAAAATTATCTGCCGCGTCAACAGCTAAGGTCATTAGCGGCGAATACCTTGTTAACTAGAAATATTAAATGTTTAAAACTTTAAAAATCTATCAGTAAATATCTTACAATAATAATAAATAGATTAAAAATCAAAGCATAAATATTATGCTCTAAGTGAATAAAATTATTGCATAAACATTATGCATAATTAAATTTTATTGAAAGTATTAGTCTCCCTAGGAAATTAATAAGACCCTCTATGTCACAATCTCCCCAATATGTTTTTTCAGTGTATATGGGGAGACAAGTACATACGTCTTTGGTCTGAGAATGTTGCACATCTTTCCACTACATGTGCGATCGTTAATGGCTCTTGCATCCTTCACAAGTGCTTCATTTTTAGCCATCATTGGCCCATGAGTCAGTCTTGTGTGCCCGATTCTTATTCTTGTTAATACAACTTCCACTTTTCGGTTGGGATGGATGCTAGTCGCCCAACTGCCAGGTCATCTCTAATGTCTCGCAGTTTTGTTTCTGGAGGTATGCCTCCATTGTTCCCTCCATTTATCACGAAGACAACTTCTGATGCTGGGTTTCAGGTCAGTGTGTGGGAGAGGAAAACGAGCATCACAAGGCTGAGCGGCAGCTGCCTTGGCTTTCTGATCAGCTCGCTCATTCCCACTGATACCAACATGCGCTGGCACCCAACATAGAGTTTATCTTTTTACGTGTTGACATCATGCAAGCCATCTTGAACCTCCCTCACTAATGGATGTGATGAGTTTAAGCTCTTGATTGCTTGTAAGGCACTACGAGAGTCACAATATATCACAACAGAATGGTTCGTAAGATCTCTAGTCATCTTAACTGCTGTAAGGATGGCATGTAACTCTGCAGTGAAGATCGAGGCTGCTAGAGAAAGACTGCCAGATGCAGTCTTCCTTCTGCTCACTGCTGCAAAACCCACGCCATTTTCAGATTTCGAACCATCTGTATAAATTGCATCTGATCCCCGGTATTCAGAATGTGCTGAAGAAATTTCTCTCGGACTTCTGCTTCGGATCTCTCCCCTTTCCCAATTCCGACTAAATCCAGCTCAACTTGATTAGTCCAAGGGGAAATTGGGGAATTCCAACAGCCAGAACCTTAGTGAGACTCAAATTAAGATCTTCCACAAGATTCCTCATTCTCCTACCATAGGATCGGCTATCTTCAAGGGGTTGAAAACCAATCTGGATGTAGGAGATCCTGGAATCCTTTGTAGTCCTCGTGTAGTAAATCAGGTTCATGTATTCTCGGTGTAATGAAAGAGGTGGTTCTCCACTCTCAGCATACATGACTCTACAGGTGAAGACCTGAAAGCCCCAGTACAGATTCTGAGAGCTTCATTATGAACCGAGTCTAACATCCGTAGAACAGTGGGAGTTGCAGATGAATAAGCTTCACATCCATAATCAAGCTTACTACGAATAAGCGCTCGGTAAAGCCGTAGTAGCGTTGTGCGGTCGCACCCAAGATAGATGTGAAAGAACCCGCAAATACTAAGTGCTTTTATAGCCTTTACTTTCAACTGTTTGATGTGAGGCACCCATGTAGCCTTGAGTCAAAATTAGACCCAAGTACTTCACCTCTTGGACAAATTGCAGTGGGTTTGCTTCTAAATAGAGGGAAGGATGGAATTTTCCTCGTTTGTGGAAATGTATAGCCATGGTCTTGCTTGGGGAAAATTTGAATCCATGATATGTTGTCCACTGTACAACCTGATTTATTGCAGCCTGCATGTGTCCTTGCACATCCTGTAAGCTTCCTCCTGAGCAGTACAGTGTAAAGTCATCCACATACAGATTGCATGAGACAGAACTTGGAACAGCCTTTACAATGTCATTTATAGCAATGGCAAACAGGGTCACACTTAAGACACTCCCTTGTGGGACCCCTTCCAGCTGATCTTCCAGATTAGAGAAACTGTTTCCCACCCGAACTCTAAATTTCCTGTAGCAAGGAGCTTTGTATGAAGGTAGGTAATGCTCCTCTTAAGCCAATGTCATACAACTTCTTGAGTATGCCATGCTTCCAGTAGTATCATAAGCCTTTTCAAGGTCAAAGAAGACTGCTATCATGTGACGTCGCTGTGCGAAGGAATTCTGTATAGCAGTTTCCATCCTTACAAGTGCATCTGTGGTCGATCTCAATCTTCTAAACCCATATTGATATGAGTCAGCACGTTTTCCCTTTCTAGCATCCATGTCAACCTGAAGTTTACCATTTTCTCCATCAGCTTGCAGATGCAGCTGGTGAGGGAAATTGGTCTGTAATTTCCTGGTGTGGAACATCCTTGCCAGGTTTTAGGGACAGGAATGATTATAGACTCTTTCCATGTGGATGGCACTGTACCCTCCCTATATATCCTATTAATAGGTCCAACAAGAAACTTTTGGGATCTCTCTGGTAAGTGAGATATCATTTGGTATGGAATATCGTCACTTCCTGGGGCAGTCTTACGCAGAGCTGCAAAGCAGAGTCCATCTCCTTGCTCAAAATGGCAAGTTGTATGGAAGTTCTGCTGCGTCCTACTGAAGAACGACACTGGGTGTTTGTTCCTGTTCAGCCCGAAGAGTGAGAATCGGGCAGTGTAAGATGCTCCAGAGGAGATCTCTGCCATGGATTAAGCTAGCTCATTAGCAACATCTTTTTTGTCTGTGATGATTATGCGTCCATCTTCAAAGCAGGTGGTGACAGTGATGTGCTCTTTCCAGCGATCTTATGCACCTTGTCCCATACCCATGCTAAGGGGTCCCAGAGTTAATCAGGAGACATACTGTCTCCATGACGTCCGTCTGGCCTCCTTTAGCACTCGCCTGGCCTTGGCTCGGGTCTTTTTGTAATGGATCAAGTTACATCACTGGGGCGTCGTTTCAACGCCTCAATGCAGCTTTTCTTGCTCTGACAGCTTGTTGGCATTCATCAGGACCACAGGTACCGGAGGTCGACTGTACTGCCTGTTACTTTTGGGAATAGATGCTCCTGCTGCAAGGTGAATTCGTGAAATGTAAGTGATTAACAGCATCTTGAACACACTGGAAATCATTCACAGATCCATGCAATACTGCAATTGATCTAAAAAGATTCCAGTCCGCATGTTCAAGTCGCCATCTCTGCACTCCATTGGCTGGAATACCATTCACCTCCTCCAAAAGTATTGGAAAATGGTCCGCTCCATGTAAGTCTTCCATAACCTGCCAAGTGAAATTCATCTGTGAATCAGGTGAGACAATTGACAGGTCTATATTGGAGAATGTCCCAGTTTGAATTTGGAAATGTGTGGGAGTGTCCTGTTTCAATAAACTGCATCTACTCTTAGGAGCAAGGACTCCAAGGCCCTTCCTCGAGGGTTGCACAAAGTGTCTCCCCAGAGGTGGATGCCGACCATTGAAATCTCCCAAGAGTAGAAATGGATGTGGCAACTGCCCAAGTAGATCTTCCAAATCATTATGTTGAGATTATGTGGAGGAAGGTAGATAGATGCAACAGTGTAAGGTCGTGTCAAGCCTATTCTCAAAGCCTTCACCTGCAGTGTTGTCTGCAGGTGGATGGCCTGGAAGGGAATATCCTGACGTACCATTACTGCTACTCCTCCATGAGGCCCATTATCAAAGGTCCCACAATGGGCTTGAATCTGGAATCCTCTCAGGGAAATCGGATGATTTTTCCCTGGTCATAATCTCTTGTAGGCATACACAAACTTGGTTACATGAACCTATCAGATGTTGCAGTTCTTCCCATTTTGCATGAATTCCCTGACAGTTCCATTGGATTAGGGTATCCAGTTCTATTTAACTATTTTTTTCATAAGGTGTTTGGCAGCACCTGTGGTCAAGGTTTGCCCTACACCTTTAGACTGTCCCTTTCCTGGATCTTGGAGAGTCTTTTGAGGGGTTGTTTACCCGTGGAACTAGTTTTCCACAGGCTTCCTTTTGACAGGCTCAGGATTTCTTTGCCTGGACAAAGAACGGACCTGAGCCTTTGCTTCAGGGCATTCTGCCTAGCAGCAGAGGCCCCTGTGGATGTGGTGGCAGCTGGAGTTGTCACTGTTGAGACCCCTGGAGCCCTTCCTGACGGCTCCAAAGACCCCCCTTGAAATGAGTCTTTTGAACAGACTCAGGATTCCTTTGCCTGGGCAAAGGACAAACCCGAGCCTTTGTTCAGGGGCATTCTGCCTAGCAGCAGAGGCCCCTGTGGATATGGTGGCAGCTGGGGCTGTCACCATTGAGGCCTCTGGAGCCTCACCTGATGGCTCCAAAGACCTTACTTTGGGAGGAGGAGTCTCTTCAATAGACCCCTCACTCCTACTCCGTTTCTGGTGGAATTCACCAGAGGCAGTTTCAGCAATTGGGGACTGAGGTTTTAAAAGAAGTGGCAGAGTGTGTGGTGTAAGAAGCATTGGAAGGCAGGGTTGGTGGGAAGGAGGATGGCCAGAACCGAAGCAAAGGATTTACCTGGCTGTGCAAACAGCACACGGGCACGTCGCTTTGCCTCTGGAAACTAACTTTCTCCTTGCTCCTTATTATCAATACTTCTTTCTCAATTTGTACCTTTTACACTGCTTTGAAGAAGCTTCATGAGCTTCTTTGCAGTGGTAACAGCATATTGGCCTGACAGTTGTCATCTCCTTGATGACCTGTCGTACCACACTTAACACATATTCTTGGTTGTCCATTTTCCTTAAAACGGCAAGAGTTGGCTCCATGCCCATAACCCTGGCAGTGGAAGCACCGCATAGGGTTGGTACATATGGCTTTACCTTGAGGTGGTACCATGCCAACTTACTGATTCTGGAAGGACCAACGTATTAAAAGTTAGACAGGAGAGCTGGTGTAGACTGTTCCAAACCGTCAACTTTCTTCTTAAAACGTTTTACTGCCACTACATTAAAATTCTCTAGTTCCTCTAACAGTATTCTCCTCAGAATACCTCATCAGGTCTCGGAAAAGACAATTCCCTTACACTGATTGAGGGTTTTGTGAGGAGAACATGAAACTTTAGCCCCAGGAATGTCGCATATCGGCACGCAGACGTCACTCTCGTCTGGTGATGAAACCTCAACTATTAGGCTACCATCTCGCTGTGGGGTGATGCGAGGATCACGTTGACATACTTCAACATTTTTCGATGTACTTCGAAATATCAAGATCCATGATTGATACACCTTCAATGGTCTTCACTACTAGGTACTTACTATATGAAATGTTTTCATATTTACCAGGTAAGATTTCCTTAGTGGATTGGGAGCCCGGGAACCATTACGATTCCCATTCTTGCCCTTTGGAAGCTGGAAAGGTTCCAAAGTGACAATACATGATGTTCCAGAGGGAATGGTCGGGGGATTGCGTAGGTCGTCAGGGAGAGAGCTAGATCTTTGTAAATTTGTAGTACTCATACAAATTGGAATTCTTCATTTCCTCACCCCCCCACCCACCATGGAGTCCAACGAGGGGAACTCTATAGTTGGGGCTCAAAATCTCCCAACAGCCACAGGGTAATGAGGAAATATACGCAGCCACTATTACAGTACTGATGGCAGTCGCGGGACCTATGCGCTACCGACTAAATAGTACCTGCTTGACCCTAGCCATATTTGACCAGCCGATTGACTTGACCGGGCCTTGATCAAGCCGCCCGTCTAACCAGAATAAAGGACCAAAGAGGTGTGTTGCTAGCTGCAGGGCGCAGCGTGCAGCATCGCTCAACCTCCAGGACTCCTGTCTCTGGTAATACGGGATGCCACGCACGGCAAACACACGTGGGAGAGTTCTCCCTGGTCCAAGATGGAATGAACCAGGGGTGGGTGCACCATCCCCTCTCATAGGCTTGGTGCACCAGGAAGCCATTTTGTTTCATCCCTCACTGGTGACCCCTCCATATGGGTAGCCCTCTGGTCCGGCTCACCAGATCATTGGGACCTCAAGCCCCCCCACCGCGGCAAGGCCGGCTTCCATTAGGGGGTCCTTCTTGTAAGAATAATCCAATCCATATAGGGTTAATCACACCAATCATTTATTGACACGTAATAATTTCATCACTCCATAAAAACATGAAAATTAATTGCCATTATTTTTATTGATATGTTGAAAAAAATCTGCTGCATTAACATCTAAGGTCATTAGTGGCATATTCAAAATATAGCGATAGAATGGGGCTTGGGGGTGAAGCCCCTGGTTAAGACGTTTTTAGGTTCATAAGGCAATGTAAGGGTTTTCAGAATGGTCAATGGTCAAAAATTTGCCAGAAAAGTCACACAGCATTATGACAAAGTATTGGTGAAAAGGCTAAAAACCAATTAACAATTAGGATAAGTGGACAGAGGAAGGGATTAAGAAGAAAAGGAAAAAGGAAAGTAGAAGAAAAGACCATGCAAAATTAGTTGAGGCAAGGACCGAGGTCCAAGGAAGAGGTGATCCCTTACATTGGGCCTTAGTCTCCATCTCCTAACCCCCCCCCCCTCAAACAG
>NC_051402.1:337462-342554 GCF_015228065.2 Penaeus monodon
TAGTATAAAATATAACTGTATACCATAATATATTATATATATATATATTATATAATATATATATAATATATATATATATAAATATAATATACTAATATATAATATGTATATATATACATATATATACATATATATACATATATATACATATATACATATATATACATATTATATATATATAATATATATATATATGTATATATATATATATGTATTATATATATATATATATGTATATATATATATATATATATATATATATATATATATATATATATATATATATATATATATATATACACACACATACACAGGTAACTCTCTCTCTCTCTCTCTCTCTCTCTCTCTCTCTCTCTCTCTATATATATAATATATATATATATATATATATATATATATATATTTTATATATATATTGGGGGAGTGAGTGCTGCAACATTTTAATATGCAAATTGACCAGCTTTCTTTCCTTTCTTTGTCTCCCCCATTATGTCCCCGGCTTGGGAGGTTCCACGTGTGTCGATTGGCAGAGCAACAAGCCAAAGGCCCTTCCCGGCGCAGCTGAACTTTCCCTTTCTCTCACCCTATGTCCTTGGGATCGTTATCCAGGGGAAAGGAGGAGCCGTGTGCCGTCTTTGGCGTTGAAGAGCTGATTTCGTATGTGTATGTATTATCTACACACGCATGTACATGCATATATATATATATATATATATATATATATATATATATATATATATATATATATAATATATATATATATACATATACATATACATATACATATACATATACATATACATATACATATACATACACATACACATACACATACACACACACACACACACACACACACACACACACACACGGGTCAGTCAGCATTTAGACCGAACATTCACAATTTTACTAACTTCACAAATATAAGGAACGGAAATCAGCCTTGGTAGCAAATTTACTTCCCTGGTTTTCCTACACAGAGAACAGTTTCAGTATTGCTAATCGAGAGAAAAGAATGACTTTGACGAGGCAGCGATACGAGCCTTCCATACGCCTAGCGGATGGGACATCTTATAGGTAGCTTGAGAGGTCATGTTCCTCCCTATACAACCTCAAGGACGTGATAAGGGAGAGGGAGGGCAGTCCCCTTATACTGATGCGATTCGGCATTATGGTAAAGTGGTGTTCAGGCTGGTCTACAGCCATGAAGGTGAGTTTAAAAAGATGAAAAGAAAATCTAAGGTGAACATTTTCTTTTTTTTGAAGATTTGTGCTGGTATGTTATAGGTGTTTATCATAACTAATATACTAATTTTGTATTTCAGGTATGGGGTTCCTGTTGGTTATCACCAGCTTAGTATCGGCCGCTCCACAGTTTCAGTGAAGATTATCCTTAACACATGTCAGAGTTGATACATTAAATAAATAAAATGTTCCTCTAATAACAATGATATCTTTGTTCACAGGCGATGCCCTACGAGTTCGCTTACGGAGTGAACGTCGAGAGCACAGGAGACATGAAGGAACACAAAGAATCTGCGTCACCTTCAGGGAGAACCGAAGGCGAATATCGCTGGCTTCAGCCTAATGACTTGTACAGGTGGGAGAAAAGGAGTATTTTCAAGTGTAGTTTACAAAATGCGTTTGAGGTCTTTCTCACAAGGTGAATAGAGTCAGGATTAAACTGCAGTTTTAAAGCTTAGAGTAGACACTGTAGAAAACACAACAAACTAACAGTAGACGCAACAACACTATTCACGATATCATATATATTCAGCAATGAACACTCGAAGTGCAGAGTAACACGGTACTTCGTAGAGGGAGACGCTGGTTACCAAGCCACCCTGAGTGAGGAGCCGGGAGAGCGGCTGTCCAGCTACTACTTTAACTCCCTGGGGGATTCCTCGTCGCGTCTAAGGCAACAGCAAACGTTCACTAGCTCGCAGGATTCCAGAATTCAGCCTAACTTTGGTAGTACACAGGCTACGAGGATCCATCCAGCCTTCGGTAATTCACAATCTACCAGGACACAACCTGCCTTCAGCAATTCAGTCTTCAAGGTCCCAGTCATCTTTCGGCTTTCAGTCTTCAAGAACACCACCGGCTGTCGGCAATGTACAATTTTCAGGCACCCAATAAACCTTTAGAAGCACACAATCGTCAAGGAACCGGAACCAGGGATTTAGTACTACGCAAGGCTTCCAGAACCAACGGAATTCTCAGACTACCGGAGAAGTGATTGATGGCGGTATAATCGACGGAGGCTTCATTGATGGTAGAATTATCAACGGAGGGATAGTAGGAGAGAATAATGCATTCAGCAGCATCAACAGCTTCAGTCAAGGAAGAGATCGCTCTCAGGCATCATTCTCTGACAACAGCAGCATAAACCGAGGCGTTGCTGTCATTCTAGCTGGCGATTATATAATATATATATATATATATATATATATATATATAAAATATAATATATATATATATATTATTATATAAAATATAATATATATATAGATATATATATATATGATATATATTTTATATATATATATATTATATATATATATATATTATATATTTTATAATATATATATATATATATATATATATATATATATATATATTATATATAAAATATATATATAATTATATAATAATATAAAATCGCCAGCTAGAATGACAGCAACGCCTCGGTTTATGCTGCTGTTGTCAGAGAATGATGCCTGAGAGCGATCTCTTCTTGACTGAAGCTGTTTGATGCTGTGAATGCATTTTCTCTCCTACTATCCCTCCGTTGATAATTCTACCATCAATGAAGCCTCCGTCGATTATACCGCCATCAAATCACTTCTCCGGTAGTCTGAGAATTCCATTGGTTCTGGAAGCCTTGCGCAGTACTAAATCCCTGGTTCCGGTTCTGACGATTGTGTGCTTCTAAAGGTTTATTTGGGGGCCTGAAAATTGTACATTGCCGACAGCCGGTTGGTGTTCTTGAAGACTGAAAGCCGAAAGATGACTGGGACCTTGAAGACTGAATTGCTGAAGGCAGGTTGTGTCCTGGTAGATTGTGAATTACCGAAGGCTGGATGGATCCTCGTAGCCTGTGTACTACCAAAGTTAGGCTGAATTCTGGAATCCTGCGAGCTAGTGAACGTTTGCTGTTGCCTTAGACGCGACGAGGAATCCCCCAGGGAGTTACAGTAGTAGTTGGACACCCGCTCTCCCGGCTCCGCACTCAGGGTGTCTTGGTAACCAGCGTCTCCCTCTACGAAGTACCGTGTTACTCTGCACTTCGAGTGTTCATTGCTGAATATATATGATATCGTGAATAGTGTTGTTGCGTCTACTGTTAGTTTGTTGTGTTTTCTACAGTGTCTACTCTAAGCTTTAAAACTGCAGTTTAATCCTGACTCTATTCACCTAGTGAGAAAGACCTCAAACGCATTTTGTAAACTACACTTGAAAATACTCCTTTTCTCCCACCTGTACAAGTCATTAGGCTGAAGCCAGCGATATTCGCCTTCGGTTCTCCCTGAAGGTGACGCAGACTCTTTGTGTTCCTTCATGTCTCCTGTGCTCTCGACGTTCACTCCGTAAGTGAACTCGTAGGGCATCGCCTGTGAACAAAGATATCATTGTTATTAGAGGAACATTTTATTTATTTAATGTATCAACTCTGACATGTGTTAAGGATAATCTTCAACTGAAACTGTGGAGCGGCCGATACTAAGCTGGTGATAACCAACAGGAACCCCATACCTGAAATACAAAATTAGTATATTAGTTATGATAAACACCTATAACATACCAGCACAAATCTTCAAAAAAAAGAAAATGTTCACCTTAGATTTTCTTTTCATCTTTTTAAACTCACCTTCATGGCTGTAGACCAGCCTGAACACCACTTTACCATAATGCCGAATCGCATCAGTATAAGGGGACTGCCCTCCCTCTCCCTTATCACGTCCTTGAGGTTGTATGGGGAGGAACATGACCTCTCAAGCTACCTATAAGATGCCCCATCCGCTAGGCGTATGGAAGGCTCGTATCGCTGCCTCGTCAGTCATTCTTTTCTCTCGATTAGCAATACTGAAACTGTTCTCTGTGTAGGAAAACCAGGGAAGTAAATTTGCTACCAGGCTGATTTCCGTTCCTTATATTTGTGAAGTTAGTAAAATTGTGAATGTTCGGTCTAAATGCTGACTGACCCGTGTGTGTGTGTGTGTGTGTGTGTGTGTGTGTGTGTGTATGTGTATGTGTATGTGTATGTATATGTATATGTATATGTATATGTATATGTATATGTATATGTATATGTATATATATATATATATATATATATATATATATATATATATATATATATATATATATATATATATGCATGTACATGCGTGTGTAGATAATACATACACATACGAAATCAGCTCTTCAACGCCAAAGACGGCACACGGCTCCTCCTTTCCCCTGGAATAACGATCCCAGGGACATAGGGTGAGAGAAAGGGAAAGTTCAGCTGCGCCGGGAAGGGCCTTTGGCTTGTTGCTCTGCCAATCGACACACGTGGAACCTCCCAAGCCAGGGACATAATGGGGGAGACAAAGAAAGGAAAGAAAGCTGGTCAATTTGCATATTAAAATGTTGCAGCACTCACTCCCCCCAAAATATATATATATATATATATATATATATATATATATTAATATATATATATATATATATATAGAGAGAGAGAGAGAGAGAGGGGAAGAAGAGAGAGAGAGGAGAGAGAGTTTCCTGTGTATGTGGGTGGTATATATAATATATATAGTATATAGATATATATATATATAATATATATATAGTATATGATATATATACATAAAAAAGAATATGATATAATATATATATATATATAATAGATATATAGATAAGATATACATATATAATATATAATATAATATATATATATATATATATATATATTAGATATATATTATATATATGTAGATATATGTATATATAGTATATATATGTAATATATGTATATATATATATATATATATATATATATATATATATCTATATATATATATTATTTGATATATATATAAAA
>NC_051402.1:342654-345154 GCF_015228065.2 Penaeus monodon
AAATTTAGTAAACAACCGGGGAATATGTGTAACCCAAGGTTAGCCGGGTTTTGGGAAACAAAAGCCTCCCGGGTTTGGGGAAAGCCCTTTT
Organism: Penaeus monodon; assembly: GCF_015228065.2. NCBI lineage: Eukaryota > Metazoa > Arthropoda > Malacostraca > Decapoda > Penaeidae > Penaeus > Penaeus monodon. Next base: position 342,746 of record NC_051402.1, read on the forward strand.
AAAACTTTGGGAATGACTGGGGCCCAAAAGATTCTTGTTTTTTCCCTTCAAAAAAAAATTTTAAAAAAGGGGGCAAAAAAGGAATTTTTTTGGGCCTTTTTGGAGGGTTGCTTTAAAAACTTTTTTGGGTTCCTAAGGGGACTGAAAATCCCAAAATTCCCTTTGTTCCCTTAAATTGAGAACCCCGAATTTTGGGGGTTTCCTTTGGTGATGGGCACCAATTTTTGGGTTGGGTTTTCCTGGATGACTGGGGAACACCGAATTCCTGTTTTTTCCTGGTGCCTGAGGGGACAATTTTCCCTTTTGGGTTTTCCCTGGATGACTGAGGGGCCCCAAATTCCTTTTGGGTTTTCCCTTTTTACTGAGGGGAAAACCAAATTCCTTTTGGGTTTCGGGATGACTGAAGACAAAAAAAAAATTTCCTTTTGGGTTTTTCCTGGATGCCCGGGAAGACCCAATTCCTTTTGGGTTTCCGGGATGACTGAGGGCACCGAAGTCCTTTTTTGGTTTCTGGATGACGGGAAGACCCAAATTCCTTTTTTTTCTGGTGATTTAGGGGCACCAAAGCCTTTGGTTTTTTTGGTGACTGAAGGCACCAAATTCCTTTTGGGTTTTCCGGGTTTACTGAGAGAACCCAAAGTCCTTTTGGGTTTTTCTGGATGATTTGAGGGGCACCAAGCCTTTTGGGTTTTGGATGCCCTTAAGACCCCAAAGGGGGGTTGGTTTCCTGGTTTACTGAGGGCACCAAAGCCCCTTTGGGTTTTTCGGGATGACTGAGAGGCCCAAAGTCCTTTTGGGTTTCGGGATGACTGAGAGGCCCCAAAAGTCCTTTGGTTTCGGGTGACTGAGGGGCCAAAAGTCCTTTTGGGTTTTTCGGGATCCCCTGAGGAAAACCAAATCCTTTTGGGGTTTTTTGGTGACTGAAAAACAAAAAAGGGCCTGTTGGTTTTTTGGGATACTGAGGGCCCCCAAAGTCCTTTTGGTTTCTGGATGATTTAAAGGACACCAAATTCCTTTTGGGTTTTTCTGGATAACGGGAACCCCAAAATTTTCCTGTTGGTTTCCTGGATGATTTGGGAAACCAAATTCCTGTTGGTTTTCCGGGATGACGGATGAACCCCAAACCCCTTTTGGGGTTTTTTTGGATACTGGGGCACCAAAACCCCTTTTGGTTTCTGGATGACTGGGGGAAAAAACCGGGAAATCCTGGGGTTTCCCTGGAGGGACTGAAGACCCAAATTTCCCTTTTGGGTTTTCCTGGATGCTGAGGGGAAACCAAAGCCCGGGTTTGGGTTTCTGGATGACTGAGGGAAAACCAAAGCCCCTTTGGTTTCTGGATGACTGGGGCACCAAAGCCTTTTTTCTGGATGACTGAGAAACACCAAATTTCCCGTGGGTTTTCGGGTGACTGAAAAACCCCCAAAAATTCCGGGGGGGTTCCCGGGATGCTGGGGAACACCAAGTCCTTTTTGGTTTCTGGATGACTAGAGACCCCGAATCCGGTTTTTTTTCCTGGATACTGAGGGGCCCAAATTCCTTTTGGGTTTCTGGATGACTGAGGGCCCCAAAAACCCCTTTTGGGGTTTTTTGGATGCTAAAGGGGAAAACCAAAGCCCTTTGGGTTTCTGGTGACTGAGGGGCACCAATCCTTTGGTTCTGGATGACTGAGGGGCCCCCCAAAGTCCTGTTGGTTTTTTGGAATAAACTGAGGACCCAAATTTCCTTTTGGTTTTCCCGGATGACTGGGGGCCCCAAAAGTCCTTTTTTGGGTTTTCTGGATAAACTGAGAGCCACCAAATTCCGGGTTGGTTCCGGGATGATTTGGGGCAAAAAACCCTTTTGGGTTTTCGGGAGGGAACTGAGACCACCAAATTCCTGGGGTTCCTGGTGCCTGTAAGACTCAAACCCGGGTTTTTTTCCGGGATGACTGGAAACCCGAATTCCTGCTGGTTCCGGGAAAAACGGGTAAGACACCCAAATTCCTTTTGGGTTTCCCCCTGGAAAACGGGAAGGAAACCAAAGTCCTCGGGTTCCTGGTTACTGAAGGCCCGAATTCCTTTTGTTTTACCCCCTGCAGAAGCCCCTGTTTAGACCCTCGGGGTTCTTGAATTTAGTGCTGTATCTAGAGGCTGCGAGGCTGAGGATTTAAACACAGCATTGAAAATAGTAAATTTTAAAACCTGATTGCCAAAATTTTCCCCAGAGACGGGTTTCATGGTACCACCTGCACATCTATATTTACCTTTGTTACCCCTGAAGAGAAAGCATCTTTTTTTTGATTATATTTAAAGTGTTTTTTTTATTATTATTTATTTAAATTAAAGGCCCCTTTATTTCTACAAAGTTCTTTTTGTTGTATATTTTAGCCAGTAGAAGGAAAGAATGAAAATTATTACTTAAATTTCTTTT
>NC_051402.1:348858-353858 GCF_015228065.2 Penaeus monodon
ATAGATATACATATATATATATACATATTTAATTAATAATATAAATAACAAATATATAATATAACTATAATATAATGATATATAAGATATGATGATGATTATAGATATAGTGCTATACTAACATAAGATGCAGATTATAACAAACATTGCATACTAAGATATATGTAATTAAATATTAAATATAAATATAATTAATATTATGAATGATAATAAATCTTAGCATATGTATGATAGCATTTAGTAAAATCTAATAAGGAATATATAAATTCTAGTATTCATAATAGAATATATTTATATATATATATTTTATTCATAAGTACCGTAGTAAAATAAATCACATCAATACAAAAAAAATCTACAAAGTAACAACACTACATATAATCATCATAAAAATCACAACAAAATACAATGATGGGACATTATTTGTAATTCACTACTATATTGTATATATATTGATAATGATCACATATGAAAAACTTTTCTTGAGGATATTGATGTGAATATGATTCGAATATTTGATACAGATATATAGGAATTATAATAGTATTACTCTGGATGAACATGAGCCAGCAGTTTCGTAAGTGGTATATATATATATATTACTATGTATGTATATACATTGATAATGTTGTAAGTGTATATATATATAATATATATAATATATATATATATATATATATATATAATATATATATATATATATATATATATAGTATATATATATAATATATATATATCATATATATATATAATATTATATATATATATAGTATATATATATATATATATATCATATATAATATATATATATACATATACATAAATAATCATATATATTATATATATACATACAACATATATACATACATACATACATACATACACACACACACACACACACTGCTGGCTTTCTATGTTCTCCCAGAATGTTAAATGATATAATATTTCCAATATCTTCTGGTTTCCAAAGACTGCATCTTCACATCAATTGCCCTCAAGTAAAAGTTTTTCATGATGTGATGGCCATGTTATCCGGAATGATGCATATACAAAGCGTCAGTGGCAAGGGTGAAATAACAAATAATGGGGCTCCCCTGTGTTTGTGTGTGTGTGTGTGTGTGTGTGTGTGTGTGTGTGTGTGTGTGTGTGTGTGTGTGTGTGTGTGTGTGTGTGTGTGTGTGTGTGTGTGTGTTTAGACCCTTACCTTTGGTAGACTGGTGGTGGAATGACAAGTATGAAAACGAAACCAGCCTTACGAATCTTCTGGGCTATGTCACGGACAACCCTAGGAAACCTCTCTAAAATTCCCTGTGAGGGGATCTGACTCCAAACTTCGAGCACAATGCCATCCAGATTATGCTTCTGCAAGAAAAAGATTGTACTGTATCATTCAAATATATTAAATATATATTATTCTTATCAAATTAATCTTCTTCAATTACATGAATATCTGTAGGTGTAGGGAATGAGCACATGATTAAATGGGTCTGTATACATCTGCACCATCTTCCCTTTGTGTGTGAAGGTGATTTAGGCGCAGCTCAGTCTCTCTGAATGAAATCATCCAACAAAAATGTCATTCTCTCTAGAAATATCTAGAGGGTTGTTATTGTCCTTGGGATCTCCAGGCTTTCCCTTAGAGGATGCTCACATTACGCAGATGGTCAGTTGTTATTATCAGGTTATTCAATAAATATGGGCAGGATGTATTTTGCGATACTGTCTAACTGCTCAAATATGTACGTGGTAGTATTAGGGTCCTGGGCAGGTCTCTGTGTTAGCAGGTCTGCATCTGTATATGCTGAGTGTGCTGCATATAAAGGGGCACCAAGTATCTTGTTTGTGACTTGTTCGTGCACCTTATCCATACATCCCTTGTATGACAAGGGTTGTATGAATAAGTATAGATAAGTGCTTTTATATGTGTTTTATCTAGGTGCAAGGATTTGTTGGTTTATCTAAAGGGTTTACTAGTTTTGTTTACCTTGATAATACCCAGAATGTCATTTGCGACTTCACCACGCTTGACTTCTGAATTGACAATCTCTTCAAAGTCATCACGATGCCACCCTTCCATTATCACTCTAGGAACAACTGCCAAAAGAATGAAGGTTTTACATTGTTGAACAGAATAACCAAGAAATTCAGAAATGGCTGTTTGACTTTATTATCCCTATACAAGTTTAATTCCATGGAAATTCTTGAAAACATAAGATTAATACAAGGCTATTCTGAGAACAGATTAAAAAAATCAGTAAGAAACCAAATTCTTATCATGTGCATGTAAATAGTCTAATGTAGCTACATATTTATGGTCAAAGTATGTCACACTAGCCCTTGCACTGATCTCTGTTCACCTTTGACATTGCAGCTCTTGCCGGCCTTCCTCACATCCCTGATCCAACCCTGGTCGATGTCGTGGTCCCCTGTGATAACATTCCTGCCAGCATGCCTCTTCAGCTGCAGCCAAACTGGAGAGACATGAGTAAATTTCCCTCCAAGGAACTTGGCGATGTCATAGCCATGGTTGTTCCACTGAAAGGCATTTTTTGGGTGATTTTTAAAATTCAATGGATAAATACAATCACTTTACAATGTGTACCTGCTAAAAATAAATAAGCAAACCTTAATAAAACACAAATACACAAGACAGGCTCCTCTCTAACTATCCTTGGATAATAATCATAAATCTATATCATTAATTCATTTACCATTATACTGTACACACAATTTCACAAGAAAAACAATTCTTTATCATATTTATATCATGATTATCAAAAATATATTAATCACCAGATCTTACAGGGGTCACGTAGGCCAGAGTCATTTGACTAGATGCTCTCTTGGCTGTGTCATGATAATACCCCTTGTGGTTTTCAACAATGTCTTTCCATTTTGGTTTTTCTGTTATCAAGTCCAACTCTATAACCGAGCTGCTCTGAGGACCAGATATCTGAAAAAAGAAAAAATCTTTAAAAATTATGTATATAATTAATGAAAGTATCTGTATTTACAGAATGTCATGATCACTTGAGAAAGAAAAAAACAGACAAATAACCTACAACTACTATTATTACTACTACTACTAATAATGATGATAATAATAATGATAACAAAAGTGACAATGATAATGATAATAACAATATCATCATCATCAATAATAATAATAATAATAATAATAATAATAATAATAATGATAATAATAAAAATATAATAATAATAATAACAATAACAACAACAACAACAACAACAACAACAATAATAATAATAACAATAACAATAATAGTAATAATAATAATAATAACAATAACCAAGATGATGATGAGGATATTACAAACCATGAATATAATCAATCCTAAAACACAACAGCCTATATCCTCACACTGATTAAAATAAAGACTCGCAGAAAAAAAGTGTGAGAAAAAGAAAAAAGAAAAAGAAAAGAAAGAGAAAGAAAAAAAGAAGAGAGAAGAGAGAGAGAGAGAGAGAGAGAGAGAGAGAGAGAGAGAGAGAGAGAGAGAGAGAGAGAGAGAGAGAGAGAGAGAATCCTGATTTCCAATATCATCTGAATAAACACACTCATGTCAAAAGTCACCGAAGGATAAAACGATTTGGGAAATACCTCCGGAAGAAAGCCTGAGAGAGCAAATGTCACAAGAAAATGGCAAACTGGCACCACTTATGGCACTGTCTTGGGAGAGGATGCCAGTGTAGCTTCCTGAAAAGCAATGGCAGGATGTACCCAAGTCGAAGTCCCTCACCAAGACCTTTTCTTACAAAAGATAATGAAAGTAAGTGAAGAGATATTATCATTGTTACTGATATTTCTTATCTTTTAAGTCAAGATTTTAGAAATGAGCAGCAAAATTTCCAGCCTGGTATTGGTAATTGAGAGGAAAAAGATTAGACAGATAGTGAAGGCTTATGATTCCTTACTTTGGCTAGCTGACAAAGTAGACAGCAAACATTTCAGTAATGATGAAACATTCCCTACGTCTACCTGAGAGAACAGTCAAATAAAATCCAAAGTAGAATTTTACGTGACTGTTCTCGGACAGATACCTCGACTCTTGATACATTAACAGGTTTTGAGATCTCCTCTGTCTTTATCATAGTCTATGGCTAACATATATTCATGAAATTGTGGGGATGTAATTGTGATTTTTCAAGCTTATTATTCCCACTAGTATGAAAGTCAACTTGAAAGATTTTTTAAAATTCATTTTTGATAACCACACTTTAAACTATTGGGAAAATGAGCAATACTTCTTTCAGAGTTTTAAGATTCCACTTCCATTAAATGTTTTATTTTAGCCTTTTTACTCAGTCACACTGGATGGTATCTATACATGTTATGACAATGGTAGACCCTATTTCTGGATGGCACGTATGCATGTATGATATACAGGCACTATAAAGTAGTTTCAACCCATCACTTGGGAGGATTGTGGCAGTAGCCACTCATGTATATGCCATTATTCTGGGTTACATACTGGGCCTAGAACATGTGCTTTCTACAATGTAAATCACAAAAAGAAGAAGGAAAAAAAAGTACTAATCAGAACATCCACATTTTTTTCCGGGAGATTCCTTTTTCTATTATGATGTCCAACTAAAAGAGATACTACTGCTGTCACATCTGGGCTAAAATACTTAGTGTGAACAGGAAACACATCCCAACAGAAGTGACTTTAGAAAGTTTATAATGTTATCTAATTCCAAATAGTTCAATTCTTGTCAACGGAAGGTGCAGTTATTATAAGCATCAAAGGGCATTCTTTGAATCTGTTCTTCCCTAGTTATCAAAATACCTTATCATCAAATAATAGAAAATATTCTGAGCAATGTATCTTACCTGCTATTGGGACCCAAGACTGTGAGTAGGGAGGGGGGTGGGCACACCATAATTTCTTGGTATAGAAGGGCTGGAGTAATTGGAACTTAATCTTAGAGGGGTAAGGTCACTTCTTAAACATTATCAATACTTTCATTTATACAAT
>NC_051402.1:356488-368988 GCF_015228065.2 Penaeus monodon
ACAAATATATATATATATATATATATATATATATATAAATATATATATATATATATATATAATAATAATATATATATAATTATATATATATAATATATAATTATATATATATATATATATATTATAGTATGTTCACACACACACACACACACACACACACACACACACACACACACACACACATATATATATATATATATATATATATATATATATATATATATATATATATACATATATACATATATACATATATTTATATGTTTATATGTTTATAAGTTTCGACTTACACGAAACGTCAAATCTTTTCAAAGCAAACGAATATTGGTTAACGGACTAACTATGATAGATATACTTAAACTTTAAAGTTATTTAAATCCATGCAAATATCGGGAATTAACACTTATCTTATAGATAAACCATAAGCTTACGTACGATAACTTGTTAAGAAAAATAGGGCATCATTTACCTTGTGTTAAATGTTCCGTCCCCCCCTATCTCTCCTGGTTGGACATTGCAGGATTCTCCACCAATATTATATATATATATATATATATATATATATATATATATATATATATATATATATACATATATATATATATATATATATATATATATATATATATATATATATATATATATATATATATATACTTATGTATATATATTTATGTATATATATATGTATACATGTATATATATGTATGTGTATGTAAGTATGTATGTATGGATGTATATGTGTATGTATGTATGTATATGTGTATGTATGTGTATGATGTATGTGTATATGTATATATATGCATATATATATGTACATATGTACATAGATATGTATATGTATGTATATATGAATATAAATGTATATATATGTATATGTATGTATGCATATATTTGTATATATATGTATATGTATGTATGTATATATATGTATTGTATTGCGCCCACTCCTTCTCCCTACGGCCAAAGAAGGTAATATCATACAATTGATAATCTTACATTTCTTGACATATTGAATTTTAAATTAAACTTTTACAACTAAAAACCTAAATCGACACAGATGTCCACTTCTCCACTAATATGTGTAGTATAACTGTCCTTCTCTTATGTCTTCCTTCTTGAACCCTTTGTCTGTACAGACTTTTCTCTTTTTTTTTTCCATATCTTCACTGTATCAGTTCAGAGGATTCCTAAGGATGGCATCTGCTTTACATCTGATTCATCTCTCCAAGGGCATCTCATGAAGCAAACAAAACAACAAAACAGGAAAGCCGAAAAAAAGTTCTATTTTAGGAATGATAAAACAATAAAAGATTCAATATAACTGATTTCTTGTAGGAACAAAAACTTCTTTTGACAAACAAACAAATTGGGTATATTCATGCCATTATATACGGTCTGAGTAGTTTTATATTTATGCATTATATTATTTTTATGAAACCCTCATTTTAGCATAGATAGCATTATTCTATTATAAATTTCAATAACACTTACTCCTTCAATGAGTTTTAAATCCTCAATAACAACAGAGAAACATCTGAATGGTATCCAAGTGCCTGTGTCAGCCACTATCTGTGAAGAAGATATTCAATTTCATAATTTTCCAAATTGGTCTCAAATGATTACTTTGTTTTTGTTCTGTAATCAGATCTATAGTATTTCATAATTTTATTATCTATATTATTACAGCGAATCTTCTTTCTAACTTCTGATATTTAAAGAATTTTATTAACCTCTTTCGGGCATTTACCAGGCACTTATCTCTGTTCTCTCTCTCTCTGGTTATGGTTATATCAGGGTTTAACACTGTATATTCTTAACATTTTAATATCTACTCAGATCACATATATTACAAGCATATGGTTCATCTTAATCCATACATGCATAGTACCGGAACTTAAATCTCTCCAGTAACAAAATTAATACATATTGGTTTCTTCATTAAAATATCTATTATGGAACTTTAATATAACAAGCAACAGTGAAATATAACTGTGTACCCTTTAATTAAAGAGAATGCATTGTAGAGGAAACAAAGAAAACTGAACTTTGTAGGGTTAACTCGCGTATTTTACACTGTTTCCTTATCGTAGTGTGATAATATAAACATATATTGCACATGATACAAAAATAGTAAAATAAAGTATCATCTTTCTAAGAAAATAAAATATATTTCTAAAAAAAATAATGAAATACTAATTGTCTTGCACAGCTAAAGACTAATTAAATGAGGTATACATAAGTAACATATGCGTAAAGACCAAGAAAGTGAGGTATACAAAGGTGGTCACAGACGAATTTTTGGGTCATTCTTACTTCATGTCCTAGTGCTCATTACAGTATATATATATATATATATATATATATATATATATATATATATATATATATATATATATATATATGTATGTATATGTATATGTATATGTATATGTATATACTGTAATGACACTAGGACATGAAGTAGATATGACCCAAAATTCGTCTGTGACCACCCTTTGTATACCTCACTTACTTGGTCTTTACTTGTATATATATATGTATATATATGTATACATATATGTATATATATGTATGTGTATATGTATATGTATATTCAATGATATCATATGTATATTTATATATATGTATATTATATTATATGTAATATATATGTATACTATATGTATTATTTATAGCATATATACTTATGTATACTCATTATATACATATAATAATACTATATTATCATATATATTACATATATATATAAATATACTATATATATATATACTATGATATATATGAATTACTATACATTACATACATATTATACATATATGTTAAATATTATACATATATAATACAAGTTAAAGACCAAGTAAGTGATGTATAAAAGGGTGGTCACAGACGAATTTTTGGTCATTCTTACTTCATGTCCTAGTGCTCATTACAGTATATACATATACATATACATATACATATACATACATACATATACATATATATATATATATTATATATATATATATATATATATATATATATATATATATATATATATATATACTGTAATGAGCACTAGGACATGAAGTAAGAATGACCCAAAAATTCGTCTGTGACCACCTTTGTATACCTCACTTTCTTGGTCTTTACGCATATGTTACTTATGTATACCTCATTTAATTAGTCTTTAGCTGTGCGAGACAATTAGTATTTCATTATTTTTTTAGAAATATATTTTATTTTCTTAGAAAGATGATACTTTATTTTACTATTTTTGTATCATGTGCAATATATGTTTATATTATTACACTACGATAAGGAAACAGTGTAAAATACGCGAGTTAACCCTACAAAGTTCAGTTTTCTTTGTTTCCTCTACAATGCATTCTCTTTAATTAAAGGGTACACAGTTATATTTCACTGTTGCTTGTTATATTAAAGTTCCATAATAGATATTTCAATGAAGAAACCAATATGTATTAATTTTGTTACTGGAGAGAATTAAGTTATTGTGCATGTATGGATTAAGATGAACCATATGCTTGTAATATATGTGATCTGAGTAGATATTAAAATGTTAAGAATATACAGTGTTAAACCCTGATATAACCATAACCAGAAAGAGAGAGAACAGAGACAAGTGCCTGGTAAATGCCCGAAAGAGGTTAATAAAATTCTTTAAATACCAGAAGTTAGAAAGAAGATTCGCTGTAATAATATAGATAATAAAATTATGAAATACTATAGATCTGATTACAGAACAAAAACAAAGTAATCATTTGAGACCAATTTGGAAAATTATGATAAATTGAATATCTTCTTCACAGATAGTGGCTGACACAGGCACTTGGATACCATTCAGATGTTTCTCTGTTGTTATTGAGGATTTAAAACTCATTGAAGGAGTAAGTGTTATTGAAATTTATAATAGAATAATGCTATCTATGCTAAAATGAGGGTTTCATAAAAATAATATAATGCATAAATATAAAACTACTCAGACCGTATATAATGGCATGAATATACCCAATTTGTTTGTTTGTCAAAAGAAGTTTTTGTTCCTACAAGAAATCAGTTATATTGAATCTTTTATTGTTTTATCATTCCTAAAATAGAACTTTTTTTCGGCTTTCCTGTTTTGTGGTTTTGTTAGCTTCATGAGATGCCCTTGGAGAGATGAAGCAGATGTAAAGCAGATGCCATCCTTAGGAATCCTCTGAACTGATACAGTGAAGATATGAAAAAAAAAAGAGAAAAGTCTGTACAGACAAAGGATTCAAGAAGGAAGACGTAAGAGAAGGACAGTTATACTACACACATTAGTGGAGAAGTGGACATCTGTGTCGATTTAGGTTTTTAGTTGTAAAAGTTTAATTTAAAATTCAATATGTCAAGAAATGTAAGATTATCAATTGTATGATATTACCTTCTTTGGCCGTAGGGAGAAGGATTGGGCGCAATACAATACATATATATATACATACATACATATACATATATATACAAATATATGCATACATACATATACATATATATACATTTATATTCATATATACATACATATACATATCTATGTACATATGTACATATATATATGCATATATATACATATACACATCCATACATATATACATACATACACATACATATATATACATGTATACATATATATATACATAATCATATATATGTATATATACACACATTCATATACATATATGTATGTATATATATATATATATATATATATAATATTGGTGGAGAATCCTGCAATGTCCAACCAGGAGAGATAGGGGGGGGACGGAACATTTAACACAAGGTAAATGATGCCCTATTTTTCTTAACAAGTTATCGTACGTAAGCTTATGGTTTATCTATAAGATAAGTGTTAATTCCCGATATTTGCATGGATTTAAATAACTTTAAAGTTTAAGTATATCTATCATAGTTAGTCCGTTAACCAATATTCGTTTGCTTTGAAAAGATTTGACGTTTCGTGTAAGTCGAAACTTATAAACATATAAACATATAAATATATGTATATATGTATATATGTATATATATATAATATATATATATATATATATATATATATATGTGTGTGTGTGTGTGTGTGTGTGTGTGTGTGTGTGTGTGTGTGTGTGTGATACATACATATATATATATATATAATATATATATTATATATATATACATTATATATATATATATATATATATATATATATATATATATATATATAATATATATATACCTGTGTGTGTGTGTGTGTGTGTGTGTGTGTGTGTGTGTGTGTGTGTGTGTGTGTGTGTGTGTGTGTGTAGCAAGAGATGTATGTATGTGCGTGCGTGCATGTGTGAATATATATGCAGTATGTATGTATGTATGTATATATATACATGTATATGTATATATATGTATATATACACATATACATATATGTAAACATACATATGTATCAGAGTGATCTCATACTCCAATGCATTCAAGTCGCAGTCTTGAATGCACTCTAACTTGTGGTTGGGTTCGTCCTACTTTAAGTTACCACCTTGTATTATTATTATTTTTTTTTTTTTTTTTATGGCGCATACAAGAAGCTTTCGAGTAATTATAACATAGACAGTGTAAATAACCATGTTTCACAATGCGAAAAATATATTTAGAGAGCTTGTAAAGCATAATTGCCATTTTTGATGGATTTCATAATCTAAGTCATGCAAATAAGCAAATTACAGTCAGCTGTGTGAAAAATCAACAAATTACGAGTGTAAATATTAAAAAGATGGTAAATGCATATACAACCTATGCAAGACTCATCAAAATTAAAGGAATGTTGCGGACCAGCTCCCCACAGTAAAAAATAATAATGATAATAATAAAATAAATAAATAAATAAATAAATTAATTAATTAATAATAATAATAATAATAAAGAAAATACTAAATTAATAAAAAATATAAAACAAAATATCTTAGTGATGTCCCTTTTGTGGTCACCCTCTGCAGGACCGTGGCGCCGAACAACCAATAAACAAGTACAAAAATGTAAATAAGCAGCGTAATTATGCATCTGATAAACCGTCACTTTGTATCCCAATTAACCGTAGACCAACATTTTGTCACAACCTGCAACACCACACTCATTCGTCTAACACGAAGGAGGGAAGTGCGTCTTGAACCACCAAGTAATGACAGTGGCTGTAAGGGTAAACGCACAAAGGGTGCGCGTGTTGCTGAGACGTGCGGTTTGAACGGCATTCCACGGCCAAGGATCGTTTCAAAGTAAAACCCGTCGCTATCATTGTGAAACTCCACAGAGCATAACACTGATTTAACAAACAACGAGGGTTCAACATCAGCTCAATTAGTACTTTAAAGGAAACGAAAGAGAAACCCGTAAAATTCTACATGTACGTAGTACGAAAATGTAAACAAACACGGAGCTGCGCTTCTGTTGTCCAGCGAAATCTAGTGTACCAGGTATGTCCACCGAAACCTTCTTTTGACTGAAGTGATGATTGGTTGACTATATATTTCCTTTCCATCGAATATGGAATGTATAATGAGCATTTTGGAACCCTGCGGGTGGAGGGTAGAGGTAAGTAGTAAAGTTAAACAACGATTCTGATCTGGTCCTCCTGAACAATGGTAGTCTGACGCGGGTGGACGATAATATAATAAAATAATATCGGTAATTTGAGCTGTATCTATCTCTGGTCTCTTCAATAATAGCAACCAAGTGCCTGTGGCGCACTACTGATGACTCGTTGGGAAGCAATAATTTTTCTATCTGTATTGAATAGTTATGGGACACACCAATATTTAATGTGAAAAGAGCAGACTGGCTCGCCTTCATAATGAGTGTCAAGCTCGAAGTTGTTGAAGAAACTACTGATTATAAAATAAACAATATTCAAAAGTTGCATAGCAAATGTAGCCATGACACCAATTTCTAAGACTTCAACAGATAGCGATAAGCATAGAGTTCCATAGTGAACATTAGATTTCCGCAGTGTGCTAATAAAGCCAACAAGCTTTTAAAAAATAACTTGAGAAAACACCATGATTAAGTTGCTGGAAGGGTATAAAGAAATTTGTAAAGTTCAGACTTTTCCAAACTCCTGGCACATAATTCCCAGATTGAAAGGAGGAGGAAATTCCAGATTCGCCATCTCCTACCGTCCAATTGCGTTGGCAAGTTGCATATGTAAAGCCAAGTAACGAAGGCTACTCCATTTACTTATACCCAGAAATTTAGTAGTTGAGCAGTATTGCGCTCAGTAAAGCATCTACAATAGCCAGGGAACCGAGTGACTAATGGGAATGCTTTGTTTCGGCATTTGCACCTAGAGAGCCGTGGTATTAGGCCCCTCGCTACTAGAATCAACGATCTCGACGAGTAATGTCAGTAAAGATCGCTCTACCAACGATACCATGGTTCATTCAAACATTGCCAAACTCCTACTTCGTTCTAATGCAGATGCTTAGCTTTTATATATATATATATATATATATATATATATATATATATATATATATATATATATGTGTGTGTGTGTGTGTGTGTGTGTGTGTGTGTGTGTGTGTGTGTGTGTGTGTGTGTGTTTGTGTGTGTGCGTGTGTGTGTATACTGACGGCTCCAAGACAGATGAACGATAGAATATTTTTAATCAGACTCACCAGGTTCGCTTTAAGCTATTAAAACATTAGAAACCATAGAAATTAATGGTTAGGAATTATCATTCGTAAACCTATAGTGTCAACAAGTCAGTCAAGATAGTAGAGGTCCCAGCACACTGTAGCGTCATCATAATGACGCTACAGTGACAAATTAAGCCATTAAATCCAACAAATAAGCACAGTCTCTAAGAATCCAGTTAGAGGTCTCATCTCTTCCTTTCGCTCCCCATCCCCCACCCCATCCACTGCTCGTTGTTGTTGGGGAAGGGCTTAAGAGACAGAGACTGAGGCCCAATGTAAGAGACCACTCCTACTTTGGACCTCAGCCCTCGCCTCAACTAATTTTGCAGTGTCTTCTCTTTTCTTTTCCTTATATTCTTCAATCCCTTCTCTCCACTTATCCTTATCGTTAACTCATTTTTACCCTTTCGCCATAATACTTTATCATAATCCTATATGACCTTTGACTTCTATCATTTACTTGTTTTAACTATTAATCATTCTAGGAATTCAAACCAAAGAACTTCCTTACCCGGGGGCTTCGCCCCCAAACCCTACCTTATCGTTATATTTTGAATACGCTGCCAATGTTCTTAGATGTTGGCACGGCAGAAAATTTTCAATTATTAATATTTTTAAAATTCTTTCCTTGTGTAGTCTTTTAGTGGATCTTCCCTATTTATGTAGTTATAAAAGAGATTGGGTTATTTGTCGCCTATATCCTTTTCAAAATCTGCCTCTCATGATTTGGGTATACTCATTTTCATGCACAACTTGAGTTCTGTGTCTTTTGAACCTTTTCCATAGAAGCTGTTTACTTTCTCCCATCTTGCATTTTTCACCAAACAGTTTCTAGCCATTCTTGGTTTGGGTTTGAATTTACTCCTTTTTGAGCCTACTTCCCTATAGGTTTAGCACAGTTTTGAATATTGTACATCTATGTTTTTTACGTCCAGGATTGTTTCCCAGTCTATGTCATTAGAGAAAGTCTCTTTAATTACCTCTCTACTTTTCCTTTTTCCCTTAATTACAGTGAGTTTTCGTATAGAAGACAGTATCTTAGTTTAATTACTACATGATTATTTTTTCCTCGAGTTTTCCGTATCTTTTATATCATCTTTATACTTTTTACGTATTAGGATAAGCGTTGACGCCCATTAACCCTATTACCATGGCATGTTGTGTCTTATTTTGATAAAGGTAATGCTCTTTTTTTCGTGATTTTGTACTCTGGGATTGAACATTTTCTGGGTAATTCTGCTATCAAACTTACCTCTTACAAGAATCTCTTTTGCATATGTTGTATAATTTTTTCCAGGCTCATTGGCGTTTTTTTTACAGATGTATAAATCGGCATATACACTGAGGGTATTATTACATTTACTACATTTGCATCTACCCAATCTGCCTTTCCACTATGAGGCCCTGGTTCATACTTAATTCCTGATTATTCCCTTTCTTGTTAATAATGCTAGCCCCCGTCTATCTCCATTTACTGTATCTTTTCTCCAAATATCATCGTTTCTGAGTCCATTTTCTGTGGAGAGGTCTAGTTTGGATTTAGTTACATCATCTCTTAGCCAAGTTTCCTTACATTTTTTGTGGGTAGCCTGGACTTTAGCTCTCTTTATGACATTTGTTACCATTTGTTTGTTCATGATTGTTACGCCCTTTTCGAATTAGGGATTTATGAGCTTGTAGATATTGGCAATCAATTCCTTGTCTTCCCTGTAGTGTTTGATGCTATCTTGTAGACTTTCTCTCCGTGTCCTAGTTTACATTTGCTAAATATGCAATACTCCGCATATTGGCTAAAATATGAGGTCAGTTCCTTTTTCTTGACTGTCTCTGCAAGCTGTATCTTTATCTCTTTTGTTATATTGATTTTTATTACAAACTTTTTTTTTTTTCCTTTACTTTTTCCTTTACTTTCGCTACACTGGCATATGTAGTTGTCTTTTTTTTTTTTTTTTTTTTTTTTGGGGGGGGGCTCTTCTAGTACTTAAGTTTGGTTGCTTGCCAATTTACTTTCAGTCTTTTTGACAGTTCATGACTTCCTCGAGTAGATCCTTTGCTTCCATTTGGCTACCTTTCCCCTCTTGGTTTCTACTTAAACCTTTTCCTTGGGTTCTTTTATTTTCCTAGTCATATTTTTCTGTATTTTCTTTCAAGTTTGTTTTCTTCGCGTATTTTTAAGCACTCTGCTGCCAGCCTCTCTACCTTGGTTTCAAAAACCTCGGTTCTAACTGATGCTTCCCCCAATTTCTTTTTTCCAAGACTACTAATGATATTTTTTCCTTTTTTCGAAACAAAGAGCTTTACTCGCGCTAGTTCTCTTTAGATGCGGAATGTTTACCGTGCTAAATTTGTGATCCCTTCTCATCTAGGCTTAGCAATACTTTTTACATTTTACACTTATTCGTTAACTTTATAATATATTGGACTATGCACTTCTACATAATGCATGGCTAGCAGATCAGACCACCCATTGTTCGATTCGCTCCGTATTGAACAACATTTAAGAGCTGTGACTGCATTAATGGATTACATTGCTCTCGTGTGTGTGTTTTCTGTTTTTTGTATGTATGTGTACGTTCGTGCACACACACACACACACTGGTTTTCAACCTTTTCCCGGCCCCTTACATAGAGAATATATCTGTATGTACAGTACACACACAGAACAATACCAATGTGAATTGTCCTACATGTCATACTGTTATGATATAAGCAAGACTTATTGCCATATTTACCTTACCGTCTTATAACAATAGATTATCATAATCGGGTTGATTACGATATAAATGTGTGTCCTATTACTAGTATTAACTTAACAAAATAAAATCGCAAAGGACAGTCTTAGACCTTTTTGTGAATACCGCCTCTGGTGTGTAACATCTACATAATCATATTAACAGTATTACTAACAGATGAGTTTGCAACGCTGTTCGATGTTATACAGCCTACCAGTGCATATAACATGACGACAATGTTGTAGTTGGGAAGTCGCTTTTGAGAAGAAAAAATCTGGTAAAGTTGGCAAATTTTGATTAAAAGTAAGAGAAATATTGCATATCAAATCTAAAAAAATAATAATATTAATAAAAAAGCATGAAAGCACGTGTAAGTATTAATAGTTAGCTGACTTTAAAAAGTGTAAATTGCCAGATTTTATATATTTCATAGTTTCCTTCGTTATTATTAACATAATCTCTCATCACATAAACTCTCATCATCATCAAGGGGCGTCCCTCATGGAATCTCCAGGCAGGCCCTCGGCCGATCTCTAATTCCTCGTGAACAAGCCATGACCTCCTGGGTCGTCCCACAGGCCTCCTCCACCCAGGGTTGTCTCGCAAAGAGACAACCTGATGGGCAGGGTCATCCACAGGGAAACGAGCTAGGTGGCCATATAGCCTGAGTTGGCGATCCTGGATTATGCAAGTAACAGGTCCCATCCCATTCTCACAGTGTAGCTGTCGGTTGGACACATGGTCCTGCCAGCTGTACTCCATGATCCGGCGAAGAGACTTGTTACAAAAGGCATCGAGACGAGACTCCAAGGCACTAGATAGCATCCAAGTTTCACTTCCATAGAGCAAAACTGGCAGTATCAAGGCCTTGAAGACATGTAGCTTGGTCTTTCTGCATAGGTACCGACATCTCCAAATACTCTTGTTGATCAAGTTCATGGCTCCTGTTGCCAGACCAATCCATCTAGTGACTTCTTGATCTGACAGCCCAGAGATTTGGACTATGCCACCAAGGTATGCAAACCTCTCTGTGACTCGCCGCAAGCATGGATCGACTGAACGGGTTCCCTTAACAGGCCCCCAAAGTCCTAAATCTTGGTCTTGGTCCAGGAGACCTCTAGACCTAAGGGCTTCGCCTCATTGCTAAATGCATCAAGTGCCGCCACCAGTGACTCCAGGGACTCAGATAGGAGAGCAACATCATCAACAAAGTCAAAGTCTGAGACCTTGATATTGCCCAGTGTTGGTCCACACTGCCTTTGACTAGTAGCTCTGTCCATGCATGTGTTGAAAAGTGTTGGTGCAAGGACACAGCCTTGCCTCCCTGAATTAACAGGGAAGAAGTTTGACAGACCCCCACCACAGTACTTTCAGTACCGGTATATAGGCTTGCTATTAGACCAATAATCTGTGTCAGAATTCCCCTAAGGATCTCCCATAGCGATTCACGATGCACCGAGTCGAACACCTTTAGGTCGATGTAGGCTGCAAGCAACCCACGACCAAAATCACAATGGCATTCCACATTTACTTGAAGCGCTAGTATTCGGTCTATTGTGGACTTGCCAGGAGTAAATCCAGACTGCTCTGATCTCTGATGCCTGAGTAGGTGGTCGCAGATCCATTTCAGAAGAATATGGGCAAAAACTTTGCCTGGTATCCCAGCGATCCCCTTTCCCATTCCAGAGAGGGATGACCATGCCCTCCCTCATTTCTATGAGCCGGCCGTGCCTCTGCACCCCATCATCTCCTCCCGGGAATTTGTGACACACCCTCTGGCTGAAGAAGTCTCTCACTCCCCTTTTTTGGCACCTTCTCTCTTGCTCACCTTCACCACTCTCAGGACTTCATCTCCCGCGTTCGTGAAATATTACCGGCGATCATGATGGGCTTGGATGTTGACTCCCTGTTCACCAAGGTCCTGCTTGATGACGTCCTCGCTTTCCTCCAGAGGAGACACCCCACAGAGGATCCTCGTCTCCCTCTGCCCACTGACGTCTTCCTCCAGCTGATTCGTCTGTGTGTGGAGTCTAATTCCTTTTCCTTTGAAGGTCGCTTCTACTCTTAGACGTTCGGTGTTGCC
>NC_051402.1:383988-401488 GCF_015228065.2 Penaeus monodon
CCCGAGAACCTCTCCCCTAGATGACATTTGATCGGTCCTTCCCCTTTCCTTACGGCTTGCAAGGACATCTGGCGAGGAAGAGGGAAAGGAGCACATATAAAGGGGGGGAAATTCTGCAACTTCGTATAGTTTTAGGTATCATCCATGCAGAAGGAGAAACCTCAGATTTAAAGCAGAGTTTTAATGTATAAATTTACCTGGCATTCGCAATGATGGAGAATTATATTGATTACATTCCGAGAGGTGCTGTTAGTATCCATCGGTTGGCGTCTGCTGCTCCTCAGTTTCAGTTCAATGACGCACAGGTTAGTCATTTTAGTTACACACACGTTACAAACCTACACATTCCCTCACCATCACTAACAATGCACAGAGATGTGTATGAGTTATTTATATATGATAGATAGATAGAATGTCCAACGTAAGGAGAAACTATACAGCCATACATTATAGATTACATAGATAAGGTATTATTTTGTTCATACTGCAATTAGTCGGAGAAAACATAGAATCACTCCATTGGTGTCACCAGGGATGCCCACGAGTTCGCTTATGGGTCAACTCGAGACCCACGGAGACGAAGGAACACAAGGGTCTGTGTCTACATTCGGGCAGAACCGAAGGCGAATATCGCTGGTTCAATCCCAATGACCACAGGTGAGAACAGACAGTTCTTTTGTGAGATGTCACAGTTAAATCGTCCAACGTTCTTTAAATCATTGGTTTCACCAAACTACTTTTCAAAAAAAGAAAACGTTGCTTTTCAGAGTAAGCTACCTTGTAGACGAGACGGAGGATCCAAGCACAGTGACGAGGAATCCGGAGCCAGGTTCCACACATTCCAGTAGTCGGCCAACGTCGGCTCTCCACCAATAGCAGCTGACAGCAGGGCTCACAACTCAGTCGTCAAGCAGGCGGTGCAGCTTCACTGGTTCCAGTTTTCAACAGCACAGCAAGCGTTTGGCACTTCACAGTTTCTGGAATCGGCAAATCTCCGGAAAGTCACAGTCATGGCACCAAGCAGCCTTCGGAGGTTCGCAGTTTCAACGAACCAACAATTCTTGGAACTCGCGCAGTATCCCTGATCGAGACGCTTATTCTTCCGCAAACTTTCCAAAACGAGCTCAATTCTCAGGCGAAATCTTCGGCGGCATCATTGATGGCGTTGTAATCCAATGGGTTCATTGACGGAGGTTCATCTACGTACGGTGTGGCGAAAATTGTCGCAACTGGAGGAGATTTCGGAAAGCTACCAACGCTTTCAGTAAAGCAACACTTCAACAGGGTGTGACCACCTTCCAGACAGTCATGATGACGAGGTGTCGAAGGAGGGAATTTCGGAGGCACCAAGCGTTAGACAGCAACAGACTCAACAGGTGTGACCATCTCAAAAGTCAGTTTGACAAGATGGCATACGGAGTAGCTGTCATTTTGGCTGGAATCTTTGCAGTCATTTCAAGGGATAAATGGGTCAGAGTTTTCTCATTGTGTTGAATGATTAGAAAAGATTTGTATATATTGTCCACAATGTTTTTATCATACACTGCTTTGTAAACTCTTTATAGTACCTTGTTATGAGAGCAGAAAAGGAATAAAATTATAAGGAAAGACCTCTAAGTATTTCGCAATCATATTAGTTGAGTACAGATTATTCTTGACTTTTGGAATGTTATAATTAAATCATTAAACGATCTTAACGTCAAAGGATCTACCATATAATGAGAAACAGTTTTATCATATCAGTGATTGGAAAAAATGCTTTGATTTATACATGGATACAAATCGATAATACAATTGTTCATTACAAAAATCATAAAATAGGTAATTATTTTGAAATACATAGTATGTTGTCAAATTAATTAGTTTATATACATGCGAATAACGAAACAACATGTAATGTTAATGACTATTTCTTTGACAACATTGTCATTCGAACTTTATAGGACTTATTTTTACTTAAGTACTGATGACATTCCGTTAAGGCACTGGTTATTCATGTCACGAAGATGTGACGGAAATGTTTGTAGGCCATTGCAGACACTGCCTACCCTCTTGGTGTTTTAGCTCGACGAAGAGAAAAATACGAAGCAGAAGGTTTTTTCAAATGGAATCTTTACAATGATTTCTTTTGTGTTTCATCGCTATCATAATGCCTACTAGATTAATAGAAAATTAGTAAACAAATATACACACAAAGATAAAGATACATAAACATATACATGTATTTACAAATATATACATATATTTATAAATATATACATAAATTTATAAATATATGAATGTGTGTATGCATATATACATAAGTATAATTACTCACAAGCATACTAGTGTATATAAATGTATGCGAGCTTGTGCGCAAGAGTGAAATTGGAGTTTTACATATGCAGTCGCAGTTAATAAGTGAATCACAATTATTACAGTATTTTTACAGCACCTGCAGCTGTTAAAGATTTTGTTCGTGTCACAGGAAGTTGATTTATCAGCCGAGCCAAATTTGTTAGTGTTATTCATCTTTATTTCTTTACAAGAGCAAATCGTACCATGAATTTTAACTTATGAGAACCACGAAACAAATTACTCGAACACTAATCCGAAAAAAAATATTCAGATATAAGAAATAATTATTCATAACAAATAAAATAGTTGTATAATGTCTGATTGACAAAGACTTCGCGAATTCTTACTGCTGTATGGTGATGTCTTTATTGACAGGGCAGGTGCACTTAAATACATACACATGTGTGTCTATATATGTGTGTGTATGTGTGTGTGTATGTCGTGTGCGTGTGCGTGCGTGCGTGTTTATTATAGATATATGGAAGTTTGATAATATAGGACTGTTTCTACAGTGAATAAATGAACATACATATACATACATCCATGTCTGTCTATATGTACATATATGTCTGTATATATAGACAGACACAAATATATATACCATTATATATACATATACATATATATATACATATACATATGTGTGTATGTGTATGTATATACATATACATGTGCGTGTGCGCACACGCACACACACACACACACACACACACACACACACACACACACACACACACAACATAATAATATAAATATAAATCCATATCACATCACATATATACTAGATATATCATAATCAAATATCACATAATAACATATATATATTATATATATATATATATATATATATATATATATATATATATATATATATATATATATCATTAATTATATAATATATGTATTTTTATATATATATTTATATATGCATTATATATATATATATATATATATACATGTAATGCATATGAATATATGATGTGTTAGATATATGTTATAAAGTATATATAATAATTCATAATACCTGATCACTATATTAATATATCTAATAGATAAAATATCATAATATATATTTATATTAACTGTGAAGGAATGATAAATCAAACCTCGCATTTAAAGTTTAATGGAAACAAATGGTTGTCAACTCCATTACGTTTTTCTTTCCTCTTTTGAGTACACGTTAATTTGCTTGTGTTTGTGTTCAGTTATATACGTATGGATAGAAATCTGAATAATATGGATAGAAACATGAATAATCATGCATATATGTGATAGATATATATATAGGTGTGTATGTGCCTATTTGTATATACATGTTTATATATATGTGAACATATTGCTATCAATATCATTATGTAACATAAACTTCCTACATAATTATTGGGCTTAACGTTCTGCTCCCTTGTTGCCATTTAGTGAGGCACAAGGATAGCGTCTGCGATACACCCGCAGTGACATCCGATCGGCCCTTCCCTTTCCATACAGCCTGCAAGGACAGCTGCCGAGGAGAGAGAAAGGACGCCTATAAATCGGGGAATCTTCGGCGCTTGCAGTAGTTCCAAGCTCAGTTCTCAACAGTCATGAAGGCGAGTGTCATAACTTACGAAGGACGTCAGTGCATATAAATAGTCTCTCAGTGAAAAAATAATAATAATAATAAATAAATAAATAAAAACTAATTAATTAATCCATTGCAGGTCGAGACAGTGCTGCTAGTCATCATCGCCTCAGCGTCGGCTGCTCCTCAGTTTCAGTTCAATGGCGCGCAGGTTCGTGGTTTTAATTACATATACATGAGTATGCGTTTACATGCACACACAACCACACTTGTGTGTGTGTACACATAGTATATATGTATACAAGATGTTTGTGATATATAGGGAGAGAGAATCTGTGAAAGTATATGGATCAGATCTCCAATTGGTGTCCACTCACAGGTGATGCCTTACGAGTTCGCTTACGGCGTCAACGTCGAGACCACAGGAGACGTGAAGGAACACAAGGAGTCTGTGTCTCCTTCGGGCAGAACCGAAGGCGAATATCGCTGGCTTCAACCCAATGGACTTTACAGGTGAGAACAGACTGATCTTCTCTTTTGTGAGATGTCACAGTTAAATCGTCCAACGTTCTTTAAATCATTGGTTTCACCAAACTACTTTTCAAAATAAAGAAAATGTTGCTTTTTCAGAGTAACGCGATACTTCGTAGACGGAGACGGAGGATACCAAGCCACAGTGAGCGAGGAACCCGGAGACCAGGTGTCCAACTATTACTTCAGTAGTCTGGCCAACGTCGGCTCCTCCACCAATACACAGCTGTCACAGCAGGGCTTCAGCAGCTCACAGTCGTCAAGAGCGGTGCAGCATTCACTGGTTCCCAGTTTTCAAACAACCAGCAAGCGTTTGGCACTTCACAGTTTTCTGGGAATCGGCAAATCTTCGGAAATTCACAGTCATCAGCAAACCAAGCAGCCTTCGGAGGTTCGCAGTTTTCAACGAACCAACAATTCTTTGGAAACTCGCAGTCTTCCCTTGATCAGAACCGCTTCTCTTCGCAAACTTTCCAAAACCAGCTCAATTCTCAGACTGGAAACTTCGGCAGCAGCATCATTGATGGCGGTGTGATCAATGGCGGCATCATTGACGGAGGATCATTGACGGGGGCGTCATCAACGGAGGGAATTTCGGAGGCACCAACGCTTTCAGTAACAGCAACAGCTTCAATCAGGGTGTGACCACCTTCCAGACGTCAGTAGCTGACAGGAGCGACATTAACCGAGGTGTAGCTGTCATTCTGGCTGGCAACTCTTTGCGTGACTCTTTCAGGGGGTGAAATGGGTCAGAGTTTTCTCATTGTGTTGAATGATCAGAAAAGATATGTATCTACTTTGCATTATGTTTTTATTATATACTGATATATTAACGTTTTATAGTACCTTGTTATGAGTTAGCAGAAAAGGAATAAAGTATAGAGAAAGATTTCTAAGTGTTTTGCAATCATATTAGTTGACTACAGATTGTCTTTGACTTGGGATGTTAAAATTAAATAATTATATGATCTTAACGTCAAATGATCTATCAGATTATAAAAAATAAAAAAAAAATAAAAAAAGAAAGAAGGAAAATAATAATAAAAAAACAGCTTTTTCATATCAGTGTTTGGAAAAGGAATGCTTTGGATTATGCATACTATAAAGTGTTAGCAATCACACAGCTACAATTTAACCATACAACAAAGATCATGAAAATAAGTAATTATTTTGATAATACATGTAATATCGTCATTTTTATCATGTATATATATGCGAGAACACATTTAATGTTGATGATAATTTCTGTTTACATTGTCATTTAAACTTTACAAAACTTTTATTTTTAAGTACTGATGACATTATTCGTGTCATGAAATGTGTGAATCTTTACAATGATTTCTTTTGTATATCATCGCTGATATTTTTTCCCTTTACGCATACATTATTGGAATCTGTTGAAACATCTTTTCATTTTATGTTAAAGTGTATGCCTTCAATTTGAAACGGTTTGATAGACTCTGGCCAGCCAATCAGAGCGCGATATTTTTCAGATATATTTCACGTAGTCTCAGATAGGGATTTATATTTTCATTAATTACGAATCACACCGTAAATTTCTTGATATTTTTATTATAAAGGTGCATAAAATGTTTCTGTGCCTTTTTAGCAGTACATCAAATGCGTGTTCACTCTATATGGGCAAGATTTGAAGTCAATCATGAAAGTCGCTGGAAAGACATGGTAAGAGTTTCCAATGTGTTCGAGTCATATGACGTGGCATTGACTTCGATGGGATGAATGTCTTCAAAATCATTCTGTATGTGTATGATATGACCTTACAAGCTCATTAATATAAAAGAAAATGCTATGAAATCAATAAGTCAAGTAAATGTCCGTGATCATTGGAACTACTCAATTGTCTAATTTAGACACAAAATTCACTCGCGGTCGATACGACAAGAGGCAAAACCTCATGCGATTTCCACTTTTCATGTGAAGAACAATAGGTACGTAATAAGGGGGAAAAATAGATAAAATCTGAGAAATACATTTAAACTTTCCACAGCCTTGCGAAGCGAAGAGTGGTGTGTATAAACAATATAAGTTGCAGAGGTTAGGTACTTTTGCCATTTTATTTGAAGTTTCCACAATGTTTTCCTTGTAATTAAAAAATCATACCAGCTTATTATGTATGTTAGTGTTTTTATTTACTTTCTATATGTGAAAATACAAAAATCTGTCCTTTTTTCTTTTTTTATGATATCGATCATATCGTGTTTTGTAGCAACCGTGATAGGAGTTTCGGGGTGCTACAAAAAGGCCTTATGTGTGGATATATGTATAAATATACATATACATGTGCATATATACATATATATATACATTGTGTGTGCACACATACACACACAAACATATATATGTATGTGTATGTATATATATATCTATATATATATATATATATATATATATATATATGTATATATATATATGTGGTGTGTGTGTGTGTGTATGCATATGAATATATATCGTATATATATATATATATATATATGCATACAAACATGTATATGCATATATGTATATACACATTTGTATATATGTATACAAAAGCATGAAACACTGCTGCTAAATATAAAATCAAAACGCCTCGCACTTCTTAAAAGTTTCTTATCAGAAAATGAAATACAAAATGGAATTCTTTTTTTACTACGTCTGAGGAGGAGCTATTGGTGAGTTCGAACCATGACGTTTTTCTTTCCTCTTTAGTAAGTGTTTAATTTTGAGTACACGTTGCTTTGCTTGTGTTTGTGTTCAGTTATATACGTATGGATAGAAATCTGAACTTGAATCATGCATATATATGTGATATATATACATATATAGGTGAGTATGTACCTAGGTGTATGTACATGTTTATTTATTGACATATCATAATATATTTGGGCCAATCTAATAATTGGCTACGTCTGCTCCCTTGTTGCCATTTAGTGAGGCACAAGGATAGCGTCTGCGATACACCCGCAGTGACATCCGATCGGCCCTTCCCTTTCCATACAGCCTGCAAGGACAGCTGCCGAGGAGAGAGAAAGGACGCCTATAAATCGGGGAATCTTCGGCGCTTGCAGTAGTTCCAAGCTCAGTTCTCAACAGTCATGAAGGCGAGTGTCATAACTTACACAGAACGCCAGTGCATATAAAAACAGTTTCTCAGTGGGAAAAAAAAAAAAAATACATATATATATATATATATATATATATATATATATATATATATATTATATATATACACTAATAAGTAAATAAATAGATAAATAATAACTAATTAATTAATCCATTACAGGTCGAGACAGTGCTGCTAGTCATAATCGCCTCAGCGTCGGCTGCTCCTCAATTTCAGTTCAGTGACGCGCAGGTTCGTGGTTTTAATTACATATACATGGGTGTGCGTTTACATGCACACATAACCGACCCACACACAAAACACACGTGTGTGTGTATGTGTGTACACAAAGTATATATGTATATAATATGTTTGTGATATATATAGAGAGAGAATCTGTGAAAGTATATGGATCAGATCTCCAATTGGTGTCCACTCACAGGCGATGCCCTACGAGTTCGCTTACGGCGTCAACGTCGAGACCACAGGAGACGTGAAGGAACACAAGGAGTCTGTGTCTCCTTCGGGCAGAACCGAAGGCGAATATCGCTGGCTTCAACCCAATGGACTTTACAGGTGAAAACAGATTGATCTTCTCTTTTGTGGATGTCACAGTTAAATCGTCCAGCGTACTTTAATTCATCGCTTTCACCAAACTACTTTTCAAAATAAAGAAAATGTTGCTTTTTCAGAGTAACGCGATACTTCGTAGATGGAGACGGAGGATACCAAGCCACAGTGAGCGAGGAACCCGGAGACCAGGTGTCCAACTATTACTTCAGTAGTCTGGCCAACGTCGGCTCCTCCACCAATACACAGCTGTCACAGCAGGGCTTCAGCAGCTCACAGTCGTCAAGTAGCGGCGCAGCATTCACTGGTTCCCAGTTCTTAAACAACCAGCAAGCGTTTGGCACTTCACAGTTTTCTGGGAATCGGCAAATCTTCGGAAATTCACAGTCGTCAGCAAACCAAGCAGCCTTCGGAGGTTCGCAGTTTTCAACGAACCAACAATTCTTTGGAAACTCGCAGTCTTCTCTTGATCAGAACCGCTTCTCTTCGCAAACTTTCCAAAACCAGCTTAATTCTCAGACTGGAAACTTCGGCAGCAGCATCATTGATGGCGGTGTGATCAATGGCGGCATCATTGACGGGGGCGTTGTCAACGGAGGGAATTTCGGAGGCACCAACGCTTTCAGTAACAGCAACAGCTTCAATCAGGGTGTGACCACCTTCCAGACGTCAGTGACTGACGGGGGCGTCATCAACGGAGGGAATTTCGGAGGCAACAACGCGCTCACTAACAGCAACAGCTTCAATCAGGGTGTGACCTCTCAGACGTCAGTGGCTGACAGGAGCGACATCAACCGAGGAGTAGCTGTCATTCTGGCTGGCAGCTCTTTGCGTGACTCTTTCAGGGGATGAGTCCGTTCTTAATATCCTTTTGAGTATTCATTATTTAATCAAATCTATGTAATACATCTTATATTCACCGTATAAAACAGCGTTCCTTTCTCGGCTGGCGACATTCCGGGTAGAATAATAATTTCCATGCTTTTATACCTTTATCCTATGAGTGTATTTTATTTTCGAGTTTATTATAATCAATCTTAAATATGTTTGTGATAATAAAAGACAATAAGAAAAATCTTGCAAATGTAACCTTGCTAATTACATTTGGAGGATTAATAACAAGCGAATAAATTTTTTTGGACTGTGAATGTCATAGAGGAAGAAAATAGGAGTGTCCATTTTTACTCTGAATACATGTGCCCATTTCTTCATATCCACAAATATTAAGTAAGCAGACTTACGTACATACACATACTCGCAGTATCTCTCTCTCTTTCTCTCTATATCTCTCTCTTTCCTCTCATGAATATATGGGTTTTAAAGTATTTCAAAGACAAGTGAATTCGTAATATCTATTCCAGAACCGAATCTGATGAAGAGGAAATAGATAAATAATTTGAAATAGTTTACTTTGTCTTATCATGTCTATGGTTTAACAATACATCTGTGGCTACCTTTGATTGTGCTCTAGAAATGTTATCAGATATGTTTCAGTTAACTGTGAAACACTGAGGCACAGTGTGTGCGTGTTGTAGGTGAGGGGGTGAGTTCGTGCGTGCATGCGTGCGTGCGCGCCAGCGTATGTGTGTGTGTGTGTGTGTGCATGTCCGTGCGTGCGTCCGTGCGTGTGCACCACTCATATTATAATGAACAAGATGGCCGCGGCTAGTGAGCGAGGGCAACTAGTTTTGGTCAAAGGCATTCACTTCCTGTCCCACACTCGCTTCATGAGGGCCGTCTGCTAAGGGAGAAGGGAAGCCCCTGAGTTGCTGCAAGGCGGAGCGAGGGACAAATTCGTTTTGGTTACATCCACGATCATATTAACTGATGGCCAAATTCGCGTTGTGTCAAAGTCAGTCCAGACAAGTCATTTTCCTTAACGTTATGATCAAATGTTGCCACTATCCGACCTGTAATGCAGTCAGGAGATTGCTTTGTGAGCTTAAGGAAGTCTAAAGGTATACTTGGGAATGACTAGAGGAAAATTATATACGTATAATTGACCACATAAGGTATCCGCCAAAAGAGTTTTTTAAAAAATGATAAGACCTTCACTATCAGGGGTTCTTAACCTGGGGTTCTTGGATTCCTAGGGGGACCAAGAATCAGTCTTATGTTTACCTTAAAGTTTGATAATACTGTGTATAACTCATATATGAATGAGACAATCAAAGCTCAGTGACTAAAGTACATTATGCACATTGCATGCAAAGTGTTGTGCGAAAAGTTATGTAATGAATTAAAACAAAATGAAGTAATACGAATCCCCGCCACTCATTTACGCTTACTAGGTGGAGTGTAAACGAGGCAAATAAGTTGTGGATAACTGGTCTGACTATCGAGGGTTAATTAATGCCAACTATGTCTGTGAATGCTTGCTCATATGCACGGATGAGAGTCACACGGACTTCGATATTAAAAGAACTGAATTAGACGTGCAATATAAAAGGATAGAGTGATGTGCGAAATTGATGTGAGGTTTCGGAAATGACCCGCGAACCCATGAGAAATGAGAACAAGAATAAAGAACAAGTGAAATAATTCGGGTGATAATAAGTGATGATGCAAAATGTATAAGAATGAGAAATTAAGTATAAAAAAATGGAATGTGTGAACGAAAAAAAAAGAAAGAGAGAAAGGAAAAAGTGGCAACTCAGGTGTATGCGACCCCCCCCCCCCTCCACAAGGTGAGTGGCGATACTCTTGGCTTGACGAGCAAACCGCTCACCTGGGAGGGCTACCTTCGACGTCATACCTCGTAAAGAAAAACCTCGGTAAGAAAACGCTATTGTGGAGAGAAATAATCCCACGTGACACAAGGTTAATTAAAATGAAACGGAATAATAGTGTCAGGACGCATCAACGATACAATCTCTCCCTCTCCTAGGGACTTTGATCGCTGCTCGACATTGCCACCGTCGCCCGCAGCACCGACAGGAAGGCCCGGGTTTTTTCGCCCGAGCTTGGCGAACGCAGAAAAACGGCGACAGATCACAGAGCGGGGATTCCCCTGTCTACCCCCGCAAGGAGTCACACGCCCCAAAGGCATAAGTGGGTGGACAAGACACAGATAGAAAAAACGGAACGTAAGGCACACGAAAACCTTCCTCAAATGGTGGTCGCGTGAGAATATTTACGGTGTTTGAATTTTTATTTGTGCTGAGATTTGTTTAGTTCGTGTGAATGAAGGTTATAGTGTATTAATGGTGTTCGGGGTGTATGCGTGTTGGGTGCTCCTCGGGTGTTATTAGTGTGTCACTATCGTAGTATTGCATTTTTGTCAATTTGCTGGTTTCTAAAGTATCGAGTTTTATATGTTACATATGATTAATAAATTAAAATTATCGTTAACATTTTCTTTCACACAATATTATTCTGACAACATAGGAAGGGATAAAAGATCTAGACAGGATGAATAGTACAAAAAAGAATACTAATTATTAATTACCCTCTCATATATTATATATATATTATATATATATATATATATATATATTATATATATATATATATATTTATTTATATATATATATATATATATATATATATAATATATATAATTTGTTTGTGTATATGTATATTTATGTCTATATACACATTTGTTTGTGTGTGCGTGTGTGTTTACATACATATACATATACGTATATATGTTATATATATATATATATATTATATATATATAATTTATATATATTTATATATATATATTTATATAGTATATAATATATAGTAATTACATATAACATTAAATATTTTATATTATATTTAAAATATATATATATATATAATATAATATATACATACCATACATATGTTTGTGTATAATACATATATGTTATATATATATATATATATATATATATATATATATATATATATATATATATATATATATTATAAAATATATATATTGCTACGCCAGTGGGTTTTTGTCTCTGTGCGAAACGTGTGTTAACATGAAAAGGATGACCGGGGCATGTGTTAACATAAAGGGACCTGGGCAAACATGAACGCAACTGGCTGTGAGCGGAGGAACAACCCAGGAGAGGGAAATTGGGTGCTGCTCCTGTGAAGACCTCGTGTGTGCCCTTTGACCTGATGTAACTTTGTGTTCCCCTGTTATAAGCTGTATCGTGCAGTGTGACATGCTGGTTTCCCCCTGTATTGTGCCTATGGAAAAGTGTACGGGTAAATAACTTGTGTAAAATAAAGGAAAGACTGTCATCGTGTGTTTATTTCGTGCCCTGCCTCGCCACTTGGCGTTTCCCCTGGAGGAGTTCAGGGACGCTGTGGTGCTCGTGCCTCTTGGAGCTGTTCAGTGTCACGACCCTGTGGATAGCACGCCGCCCTGCCTAGCCTGCCTTGTTTTTGGTGGCAGAGAGACGGGGCGGTCGGCGAACCAATGGGGTCAGAGTGGGATTTGTGATATTTGATCAGTGAGACGCGCCGATTTATCATGTCCAAAGTTTGCGGCAGCCATGAGGGAGAGGAGGCTATGACTGGGGGCAGGCACGAGTAAGGTAAGCCGAGCCGATGGACCTGATCACTGCCATGCTGGCCGTATGAGGGAGGAAATGGCACAAAGGGCAGAAGAGGCAGGCAGAGAGGCCACCCGAGCAGGCGCACCATCTCGTCGAGATGCAGGCAAGGAAGGCAGAGGAACAGTTTCTGCCGACTTGTTGAGGTGCTACAGAGCAATCTTGCAATCTGTGAAGAGGGAAACTCAGCAGTACACCGACAAGGCCTGCAACACTGAAGAGTGAACTGATGGAGGAAGTGCAAATCTGAAGGGCGGGGTTTCCCAGGGCCTGAGGGAGGAAGTGAAGGTGGAAAGGCGGCGTCACGAGGTATTAACGTTGCAAGCAGAGAAGGCAGACGAGGTTCTGGCAACAGATGCCAGAGTGTCAGATTTACTGGGGTCTGCCTGGGGTCTGTGGCAGGAAACCCCCGTGCCTCGCAGCATCGTGTCGGAGCCATTGGTCGTTGCAGAAGGCTGGGGACCCATCGGAACCGCTCCCTTGGGTATAGGTGACGGCAAACTCGGACCCGGTCAACCCGCCTCGTTGCCTCCCTCACCCCCTTCCTCCCCCCCGGGCGTGTTAGTTCACGGCACGCATTCTACACCCTGCAGCCCCTTGGCCTCCAGACATTCTGTGAGGCGTAAGCCATCTGAGTACGACGGGAAGGTGGCCTGGGAGGCATATGTCGCCGAGGTATATCGGGCCCGCTTGAAGAAGCGGACTCGTGAGTGTGGCGAGACACTGTCCCAGCTGGCGCAGGATGTGGAGGCGCTAGTAAGGAGGTCGTACCCTGCGGGCGCAGAAGGGAAAGATCTGGTCCCTGGCCCGCGATTTCTTTGTGACCTGCAGGACAGCAGCTTTCAAATCTACGTCAAGGGAGGCACAACCCTGAGGACCCGCAGGTGGCGCTGGCCGAGAGGCCTTTGAGTTCGAGGCCTTCCTGAAGGCACCAGTGGCCTAGGGCCAGCTGCTCATCCCCGCCATGCTTCCGGGGCCAGAAGACTAAAGTGGAGAAGGTACCATTGAAAGGAAGGTGAGCCCGAGCACTTTCCAAGGCTTGTGTGGGGCTTGCAGAAAAGGTTGGCCACAGACAGTTTTTTGTTTTTTTGTTCGAGGGAGCGGAGAACACGTCCTCCCAACCGGACGGATTCTGATGCCTTCCCGCAGTGCTGCAAGGACTGTGGCAGGTATGGTCACCATCCGAGTGCATGTCCTAAGGCTAAGGGAAATGGTACAGGCGGAAAACTCGACAGGCTGGAGAAGGGGCCGAAACCCAGGCGTCCTCGTTCCCGGGCCCCGACTTGGGTAAGCTCCGTCGAACCAGCACGATGCAGTTGGAGGGCTCAGTAGATGGGAAGCCATGCCGCCTGACAGTGGACACTGGCTGAGAAGAAACCCTAGTGCGGCCCCGATATCTTGGCCACTATGCAACTTCCAGATCACCACAGAGACTGTGTGGTGTCACGGGGCATTGTGTGCGCTCAAGGGGCCAGTGGAGGCTCGTATTGGCGTGGGCAGCACGGTGCAGCGGCTGCCGGTGTATGTGGCCGATCTGGACAGCACTGCTTGCTGGGCCTTTACTACCTGACCCCAGGTAAGGGGTTGTCGACCTTGGACGGAAGCTGGTGAGGGTGCACGGTGAAGATGTGCCCTTGCTTCCAAGGTTGGCTTGCAGAGGTATTACGGCTGAGCGACTGCACCTTGCCCCAAGACAGAGTCTAGAATTCGGTGTCGACTGTCAAGAGTGATGCGTGGAGTAGAGGGGCCCCGTGGAGGGCCCCTCCAAACCTGCAGCTGGCTGATGGCGTAGCGGTTGGCGGAGCCTTGTTGGACCAGGGGAGGTTTTTAGTTACAGTGTTTGGTAGCTAACTTCTCCCCATAAGGCCCAGAAGGTGCCAGCTGGTGCAAAGCTGGGCACTTGTGGGGAAAATGGAGCGTCTAGAAGAGTTTCAGGGACGAGAGTTTGGTTGGTGTGGGTCCGTTGCCTGACTTCCTCGAGGACTTGGCGCACCGGCTGTGGCGTTCCATGGGCCAGGAAGCTACTCCTGGGGCCATGGTGAAAAAGAGATGACGTTAGACCCAGTAGCGGCGATGAGGACGTGGCAGACGCTGACCGGATGAGGACGAGCCTTTGACGGTGAGGGCGATGCAACAACTCAATGGTGACCATGAGCCAGGTCTTGGACAGGGGATACCCCTCTGGGTGCCACTGCCAATCTACCGCCCCCACACCTCCTCCAAGCGACCCCAGCGAGAGTGAAGAAAGCCGCGCTGGATGAAAGATTTTTGTGTTTCTGAGAACTGATTTTCAATTATGGTTACTTATGTTTGAAAGAATTTTGTTTGTTCCTGAGGACTAATTTTATTTAAATTTTCTGTAGTTTGTTTCAGATTTAGGTATGTCAGAGCAGCCGGGTCGTCTGCTTGATAGGGGGGGGATAGTGCTACGCCAGTGGGTCTTTGTCTCTGTGCGAAACGTGTGTTAACATGAAAAGGATGACCTGGGCATGTGTTAACATGAAGGGACCTGGACAAACATGACGCAACTGGCTGTGAGCGGAGGAACAAGCCAGGAGACGGAGTTGGGTGCTGCTCCTGTGAAGACCTCGTGTGTGCCCTTGTGACCTGATATAACTTTGTGTTACCCTGTTATAAGCTGTATCGTGCAGTGTGACATGCTGGTTTCCCCCGTATTGTGCCTATAGAAAAGTGTACGGGTAAATAACTTGTGTAAATAAAGGAAAGACTGTCATCGTGTGTTTATTTCGTGCCCTGCCTCGCCACTTGGCGTTTCCCCTGGTGGTGTTCTGGGACGCTGTGGTGCTCGGTGCCTCTTGGAGCTGTTCAGTGTTCACGACCCTGTGGATAGCACGCCGTCTGCCTAGCCTGCCTTGTGTTGGTGGCAGAGAGACGAGGCGGTCGGCGTAACAATATATATATATATCTATATATATATATATATATACTACATGTGTATGTGTGTAATTATATATACAAATTTATATATACATATGTATATTTATATATATACATATATATATATATATGTATATTTATATATATATACATATGTGGATGTATATATGTATGTATATATATACACATATATGTGTGTGTGTGTTTGTGTGCATATGAATGATTGTGTGTGTGTTTGCTTATATATATATATATATATATATATATATATATATATATATATATATATAAAATCTTTTTTTGAGCATACAGATGCATGACTTTAGTTGTATTGCTTTTTCTGTTCTGTTTCTGTACATACTTGTGCAGCAGCCAGTACGATGTTCTTGAGATCCTTAGGAATACTTCGACTCGTAGCTTTTGGTCAATAAACATTACATGAGGAATTTCCACTTCCTGGGTAAAACAAAACTGCATTGGGAGATGTAAAGAATTTTATGTGCTGAGGGTCAGTTATACATTAGATGGATGATATTTTTTGTGAAGGACGTGGAGTTGCCGTCCTGCGTGGGCTGGTCTGATCGATCCGTTAATATTTCGCTGCTTGATGTTAGCTTAGAGGGGTGGAAGGTAAGAGCCGCCGACTCCTCCGTTGGAAGAGCTCAGTCCGGATCCTGAAAAGCCTGAGAAGCCTCCAGATCCCACGGAGCTTCCGGAAATGAGTGAAGATCCGAAACCTGCGCCATTTCCTGATTGGAACGAAGAACCGAATCCTGCGCCATTCCCATTCTGGAATGAAGAGCCGAATCCTGCGCCATTCCCGTTCTGGAACGAAGAGCCGAATCCTGCGCCATTCCCATTCTGGAATGAAGAGCCGAACCCTGCGCCATTCCCATTCTGGAATGAAGAGCCGAATCCTACTGAGCCAGAGCCCAAAGAACTTCCCGAACCGAATGAGGAACCCACGCCCACTGCTCCGGATCCAAAGGAACTTCCTGCTCCACTGAAGCCTACTAGTCTTCCTGCTCCCACAAGGATTCCTGGTTGGACCGAGCCGCCGAATCCTGAGGCGCCAAAGCTGCCGGAACTGCCAAATCCTGAACTTCCAAATCCTGAACTTCCAAAGCTCCCAGAAGACCCACCGAATCCTTGGGACGAACCAAATCCTGAGCCGAGGGAACTTCCAAAGTCTTGGAACCCAGATGACAAGCCGCCACTGGATCCTGCCAGCGATGAACCCAGACCGTTACCCGAGGATCCGAATCCCTGGAAGCTGGAGAAGGAAGCGCCGTTGCCTCCGGAGACAGTGATTGGAGAAGTGAAGCTGGGACTCCCCGAATGCAACTCATGGTGACTGTGGCCTGAGGAATAGGAGCCGAGGAGAGAGCGCTTGGACCTTGCGGACGAGGAAGCTTCGCCGTCCTCGCTCTCTGGTTCCCTGGAAAGAGATGCGGAGTCTTCAGGAAAAAAGAGATTGGTCATTTCAAGTCATAGAAAGGTTGCTTATTGTAATGTTTGTAAAATATTTTATAAGAAAGAGTTCAGTATCTAATTAGGAAGATTCGGGCTAACTTTTTTTTTTTTTTTTTTAGTTTATAAGTAAGACTAGCTTATAATTCGAAACATAAGACAGCATATTCAAATAACAATTCTTTATGAAATTTAGTTCTACGTAATTTCCTTTTCTTTTATCTCCTGGAAAATTTAATGTTTCTAGTAAAAGCAATAGAGGATTGAATTCAAAAGCAAACGAACTCACTCAAAAAGAACCAGCGGTGTGTCTACAGCGGCCTCCTCGTTAGCTGGCTCGTCTTCGACCTTCTTTCCTAGCTTCGCCTGGAAATGCGTAGTAATGCACGAGTGAGAAGTACAGCATTCGGGAAAGGATATTATTATAGTGCCGTTGTATTTGCGAGTAATATTTGTACACTGTGTGTCACCGTCTATTCGCCTGTGTATTGTGAG
>NC_051402.1:416488-418988 GCF_015228065.2 Penaeus monodon
AGGAGGCTTGATTAGCTGAACTATTCTGACTAAAGCCAGCTGACCCAGTCACACTTTGGCCACTTAATCCAGTCACACCCTGACTAAATCCATTTGATCCAGCAATGATGCCTTGAGATCCAGACTGACTAAGGCCGTTTGAAGCCTGGTTAAGACCAGTTGACCCAGTCACCCTCTGGCCATTGAAGCTCAGCTGACTAAAGCCAGCTGATCCAGTTTGACGCTGGCTACCAGATCCTGATTGACCAAAGCCAGCTGATCCAGACAGTTGACCGCTTGCACCAGACTGACTGAAAACGGTTGAACCAGTCACACGCTGACCACTTGATCCAAAGCCGGCTGATCCAGTCTGTTGACCATTTGATCCTGATTGACTGAAACCAGCTGAACTAGTCACACGTTGACCACTTGCTCCTGCTTGGGTGAAACTGGTTGATCCACTCACACGCTGACCACCTGATACTGTCTGGGTCAAGCCAGTTGTTCCAGACAACTGACCACTTGATCCAGATTGGCTAAAAGTTGACCAGTCAAACGCTGACCACTAGAAACTGTCTGGTGAAGCTAGCAGGTCCATTCACTTGACCAGCTGATCCAGACTGACTGAAGCCAGTTGAACCAGTTACACGTTGACCACTTGATCCTGCTTGAGAGAAACTGGTTGATCCAGTCACACGCTGACCACTTGATCCAGTTGCACGCTGACTGCTTGATCCAGCTTGGTTGAATCCAGCAGATCCAGCCACAAATTGACCGCTAGACCCTGTCTGGGAGAAGCCAGCTGATCCAGACAATTGACCACTTGATCCTGTCTGCCTGAAGCCAGTGGATCCAGACAATTGACCACTTGATCCAGCTTGGTTGAAGCCAGTTGAACCAGTCTGGGTGATGCCAGCTGTTCCAGACAATTGACCACTTGATCCAGATTGGCTAAAGTGACCAGCCAACGCTGACTAGAAACGTCTGGAGTGATGCTAGCAGGTTCCAGCATTGACCAGCTGATCCAGATGACTGAAAAGTTGAACCAGTCACGTGACCACTGATCTGCTCTGAGAAATGTTGACCAGTCACACGCTGCCACTTGATCCAGTTGCACGCTGACTGCTTGATCCAGCTTGGTTGAATCCAGCCACAAGTTGACCACTAGAACCTGTCTGGGTGAAACCAGCTGATCCAGACAACTGACCACTTGTTTCCACGACTGACTCGAACGTTGAATCCAGCCACAACGTTGACCACTTGACCTGCTTGGGTGAAACCGTTGATCCAGTACACTGACCTGACCTGTTCCGAGACTGAACGGTTGAACCAGTCACACGTTGACTGCTAGACCCTGTCTGGGTGAAGCCAGCAGATCCAGTCAGTTGACCACTTGACCCTGATTGGCTGAAGCTGGTTGGACTAGGCACACTTTGACCATTTTGTCCAGTCTGAATGAAGCTGGTGGGTCCAGACACACGTTGACCACTTGATCCCCTTTGGATGAAACCAGCTGATCCAGTCACTTGCCCTCTTGATCCTGACTGGCTGAAGCTACTTGATCCAGTAACACGTTGACCAAGAGTGCCTGTCTGACTGAATTGGTTAGCTGATCCAGTTTGAGTGATGCCACTTAATCCACCCAAACGCTGACCACTTGTTCCTGTTGGGTTGGTATTCACAGATCCTGTCTGACTAAATCTATTTGATCCTGACACTAGTCCACTTGATTGTGTCTGGCTAAAAGTGGATGAACTTGTTTGACGTGACGTAGAACTTAGTCCAGCCTGGTTGAAACCAGTTGATCCTGATTGCCCAATATTAGCATTTGTACCGCTTTGACTAAAAGTATTGGATCCTGCCAATCGCTGACCAGCTAATCCTGCTTGACGCACACCACTTGGCCCTGTCTGGCTGAAACCATTTGACTGACTTCCAGTAAACTGTGACCCAAAGCTCTGCTGGGACCCAGAACTTTGTTGAGAGTTAAAGTTCTGTTGAGAGCTAACGGTTTGCTGGCTTATTTGACTGAGCAAATTTGTAACTGGTAAATCTTGACTATTTGAGTAGAAGTTAGCTATGCTGGGGCCTTCTTCTTCACTAACAGTTGCTTGATACCCACTCTCGCCATCAATGAAGTAACGAGTTACTCTGTAATATATGACAAATTTCATTAACATTATTACAAATATAGATATACAAATGTATGGGTGTGTGAGAGAGAGAGGAGTGTGTGTGTTGTGTGTTGTGTGTTGTGTGTGTGTGTGAACGTTCATCCTTTTTTTTTTTTTTTTAGAATTTTAGTCTTTAGGGTTTACATGTTTACATACTTAATTGTTACTAGACTGTACATTTTAGAGTGTGTATATATATATATATATATATATATATATATATATATATATATATATATATATATATGAGAACAGTTGTATAGTTACATACATAGGTAAAACAAAATGTAAGCTAAGAAAAGGCGTGACAGAAAAGGTTCTAAAATGTTTCCTATTTTCAGTCAAAT
>NC_051402.1:431488-436488 GCF_015228065.2 Penaeus monodon
ATTATTATTATTATTATTATTATTATTATTATTATTATTATTATCATTATTAGTAGTAATAGTATCATTGGTAGTAGTAGAAGTATCATTATTATTATTATCATTATTATTGTTATTATTATCATTATAATTATTAAAAGTCATTATTATCATTATCATCATCATCATCATCATCATCATCATAATAATAATAATACTTATTATCATTATTATTATTATCATTATCATTATTATTACATTTTAATATTATTAGAAATCATTATCATTATAGGTAGCAGTAGTAGTACTATTATTAGTAGTATTACTATTATTATCACTATCATTATCATTATTATCACTATCATTATCATTATTATCATTGTTATCATCATTATTATTACTATTATTATTATCATTATCATTACTATCATTATTTTTTTTTCTTTATTATTATTATTATTATTATTATTATTATTATTATGTTGTTGTTGTTGTTGTTGTTGTTGTTGTTCTTGATATTATGATTAATATTGTCATCATTAGTGATATTATCTATATCATTATTACTAATATTATAATTGTTGTTATTGCTGTTCTTTTGTTGTTGTTGTTATTACTATTATTATTACTATTATTATTATTGTTATCATTATTATTATTACTATTATTATTATCATTATTATTAGTAGTAACAGTAATAATATTATTGATGATTACAGTAATAGTAATTATTATCAATAATAACAGTAACGATGATGATAATGATGATCATGATGATAATAATAATACTGATAGTAATAATAATAGCAAATATTATTATTATCATTATCATTATCATTATTATTATTATTATTATTATTATCATCATCATCATCATTATTATTGTTGTTGTTATTATCATTATTATTATTATCATTATCATTATCATCACCATCATCATCATCATCATCATCATCATCATCATCATCATCATCATCATCATCATCATCATAATTGCATCATTCTTATTATATCATTATTATTGTCATTATAATAATAATAATTATTTATTATTATTATTATTATTATTATTATTATTTTTTTATTATAATTTATTATTATTGTTGTTGTTGCTGTTGCTGATATTGTTATCATTATTATTATCATCATAATCATCATTAACTGCAACAACTCAAATCATTTTCGTTACTGTTATCATTATCGTTATTACTATCATCATTAATACTAGTATTACAAGTATCATTATCGTTAGCATCAGTACTGTTATCATCATATCATTAATATCATTACCTTGTTTTGTCTAATATTATTATTTTCATGAATATTAATATCCTTATTATCATTGTCATATTTAACTTATTCATTATCACAATTACTATTATCATTACCATTATTGTCATTTTTATCATCATTATCATTATTACTATTCATTATTATTATTATTATTATTATTATTATTATTATTATTATTATTATTATTATCTTCATTATTATTATTATTATCATCACCATTATTATCATTTCTAGTAGTAATAGTAGTATAAGCATC
Source organism: Penaeus monodon (assembly GCF_015228065.2). NCBI lineage: Eukaryota > Metazoa > Arthropoda > Malacostraca > Decapoda > Penaeidae > Penaeus > Penaeus monodon. Next base: position 433,017 of record NC_051402.1, read on the forward strand.
ATTACTATTATTATCATCTGTCATTATTATCATTATCAATATTGTTATAATTATTTTCATTATCATTATTGTGATCATTATTATTTTATCATCGCTATTAATATCATTATTGTTGTTGCTGGGTTGCTTTGTTAAATCATTCTTAGCGTTATTACGATCATTCTTAATGTTATTATTATGCTCCTGATACAAATATTTCCCCCCGTTCTATATATACCACATGAATCCGTGTGTTATTGGCTCCAGCAGTTCAGCGGACTGGAATCTCCTACTGTTAATATATAAAGGAAAAACAATAGTCTATGTACTAACAACAGATAAATTTACAAAAGGGCAAACAATGGCCTATGTACAGCAGATAATTTGCAAAAGTCATGCAGAAGTAGCCTCTCTTATAATAAAAGATATTTTGTAAAAGGCAAACTGAGGTCTAATAAAACAAACAATCCTAATAAAATATGCAATGATTCATTCCTTACGAGTAACCAAAAATCTGCTCATCGCTATTTGAAACAGAACAACCCCCATCAACAGATTTTTAAAAAAACAGCCCTTACTTTAAAACGGGAGCTGAGATGTCGAACGTATTTACCCAGCGTTCACTGACAGTCTTCTGGTCAAACGCAGGATAATCCGCGAGTTTTAACGTTGGACGTGCCTGTACAGTAAGCTAAAGTTATGCTAGTACACGACCCTCACTCACATGGGTTGGGGAACTACTGAACTTCTCTGCTTTGGACCCTCACGGACAGGAAAGATTTTGGTGCGTTTAGTGAGAAATAAAGATAGATGGTTTGTTGTTTTTGATGTGATGAACCCTCGAGGCTTTTTTCGGAACATTTAGTGCCATGGAAGAAGAATACAGTAAAGTAATTATTTATTGTATTATTTTAACGAATATTTTATTTAATATTCTGTAACCTGACCAGTTCGGGCGTGCACGGTATACGTTTAAAATTATCAAAATCTAATAAGGGTGATCTGACAATGCATCATCGCTTGATTTTCACTTTTATGGACAAATTCCTCTATTTTACGATCTGCTTAAATGGACAACGCATAATCCTGCTGAAGATAAAGATAGGAAAGATAAGATTGTACATTCCGATAGAATTCGGGGGACTACCTGGCTTGTCAACCTTATCGCTACTGATACCGTGTAAACCTCCCCCTTTTCCTCCCTTTCCCGCTGCCCTACTACTGTGCCTACGTTTCTTAGCTACACCCCAGGTCCTCCCTAACTACACCTTTGACATGTTCATTCTCTTGAGCTTGGTTATCATCTTATCCCTTGTCTTTCGGTGGAAATGTCCGTGCATATCCGTTCTTCATTTTCTCTTTTCTTTACAAGAAAGGGCAATTTCCTGGGTTTTCCAAGAAATGTAGTCACTTGTTTGTTGAACGATATATATATATTTATTTTTTTTATCTTAATATTTGTGCTACCATAGTCCTGTCATTGCTTTAAGAAAATAGGATGCTATCAAAAGAAATGCATAATTATGTACTGGTAAACGAGCAAACCACAACACACACAGTAGTATGCAAAACACTGATATGGCTAAAGGAAAACATCCAGTGTGATTTTCTCCCAGACGAGTGTTATTTATTTATCTATTATTTGGCACACGTAAGTGATAGCTAGTAAAGATCAGGAAAAAAAAAGTCTGCTAATAAAGATGGAATTTCGTGTTCTAATATGAGGCTTTAAAATAGTTTTCGTGTTTACAGCGAACCAGTGCGCAGTTGGGCATGTGTTTGGATGATTAAATTAGTTAAACTGATACTAGCATTCTTTGCATATCCATTTACAACATAATGCGTGCTAGGAAACAGAGTATTGTTGATGAAAGACCAAAAATTCAGGTCAGATCGTGGCCTACGAATTCTCATAGAGTTGCCTCTATTAACGGGGCACAGTTCACCCCTTAAACGAGCATTAGAAATTAAGTGCAGCTCTTTTCACAAATGGACAACGGTGATTAAAACAACTCCAGGGTAAATGGCGAAAGGAAAATGAAAAAGGCGAAGAGGTAGTCAGTAGATGACTTCATAATGGCCTTCTGGTTAACTCGGAGCATATTTTCTTAGAAACACCGATCAGCAAAATTATGGAGGCAAATTCCATTGTTGTTTCTAAAATGTTAAACTCAACCATACCAAAAAAAAATGTGTCTTGGGACTGAAAATAGGCGGGTATAATACATGCGTTCGGAGAAGGAATGAAAAGATACGCGGCGGATGGTATTATATCTTATCTGCGGAAGAGCAAGACATTTTTAGGAAACAAAGTTCGGTATCCCAGTATCTATTAACGCAATAAAAAAAAACTGATGTGCCCTTCTCCAGTCACCTATCCTGCCCGTAGTGATCAAGATCAAGACATGTAAGTGTATACTTGCAGTAAACCATGACAAGCCAAAACGGATTTGCCAGCAATAGCCAACCGATGTGTGATGCCCCCGGTGACTTCGCATATTAGCTCCATGGTCAACCTACGGACGCAGTTCTAAATAGCTGAAACGAGTTAGGTCTTATATTTGTAAGGAACGGGGGAAGCAAATCTCGCTGAACTGAACTGGAACCATTAGAACAGGGGTTCCCAACCTGGGGGCCAGGGGCTACTTTCTGGGGCCCATGGGGTAAATGTGAAAATTTTGACGTCGAATTAAACTGAATTTTATTTCACCTACAATGCCTACATATAATTTTCTCTCGCGTATCAATAAATTTTAATTTTTCCATAAAGTATTCTTGTCCTACAGCTATTGACATTACACTATTCATAACTAGTAATAACTGAATCTGCTAAGATGACAGTCACCAAACGGGGCCATGGAGATTGTAATATTCGAGGGATCACGGAATGAAAAAAGTTGGGAACCACTGCATTAGAAGGCATAGCTTGACCATTACTCAAGAGCACCATGTCACAATTGGACACTCGCTCTCACAATAAGAACTCTCCTCTCCCACGCTCTGCAAGCAGGACCTGTGTATACCATGACACTCAATTTTTGTACTACAATTCATCTGCCACTAATAAAACCATAAATACAACAAAGATGAATAAATAACTGTCTCTCTCAAATCAGAACCATTGGCACATGTTTATGTGGTGGTTACTTGTCGGTGTCGTGAGATATATCATATCTACAGTCAAAGTGCATATACATACATACATATATATATATATATATATATATATATATATATATATATATATATATATATATATATATATATATATTCTCTTTAAAGAGACTCGTTCACGCGTGTGCCAACTTTGATTATTTAGCTTAGTATAATCATCGGTTATCGTTAAGTTTCCTATCCTTACAAAATTACCAGGTTTATACGGCAGGATCTCACAACTAGATCTTTTTAACTAAGTTTGTCATTCAGTAATTAAAGTAAAAGGATAATTATTCGGTTGTTTTAGTGATAGGCAATTGGCTTTTTTTTTTATTAC
>NC_051402.1:441488-463988 GCF_015228065.2 Penaeus monodon
CAGATTCGTTTTCTCTTCTTATGTCTGCGACGACGAAGCCACAACAAAACGATCTACTTCAACGAAGGAACGTGCATGCATTCTCCATGAAATCAGACAGGTCACTGAGTACTGACTTGATGCAGTTGGTGTAAACGGAGATGAGTCAAAATGAATCGCATCAAATGATACTCTTGACTTGACATGACACGACTCGACTTGCTTGGTGTAAACTCAGCCTATGGCTTGTAATGAACCAAATCATCAGAATTAAACATGCACCTATTATTCATTTATTTATTTATTCGTTATTTGTCATCGAGAGCAACGCATCCATAAGAGACGAAGTCTCAAAACCAGGGTATCATGCAAACCCAAAAATCCAAAGTTAATCTTTCCTAGTACTCTCCTTTATTAACACTTCAGGCCAACTTACAGAAAACGTGACCTTAAGAACTCTGGTTGTGTTGAAGGTGTTGTAGACTTAGTCTAGAGCAGTGATATGCAGCGGATATTTTCATCATTTTGTTTTAGATATAAGGCCACAGCAGCTGTACCTGTGTTGTTTAGAACTATATTTCTTATGCTTTATAAGATGGCAGTGTCCATTTCCCTCTGTCTCTGTGCTTTGCTCTAGGTAACTTTAACTATTTAATCATTTATTGTCATTCAAGCACTTGATCACTAAAGTGATGTGTTTGGTGTAGGTTACAAAATTTCCCACAGGTGAAGGCTAGGGAGGGTAGCATAAATCAAAGAAAAAGTTTATAACACAAAAAAAAGAGTACTTTACATCATTAAGAAATCTCCATTTGTAAAGGAAGTGTTCTGCTGAATGGGAGAATATCAAGCAATATCTGTGGCATCCAACAAAGGGTAACACTACCATGAATTATCTAGTAAGATTGAGCTCATACGAGCTCATTATTTGTCTAGTTATTCAGAATACTTTTTCACAACTTATCATGATGGTATTAGTATTGATTCTGGGAATTTTTTTGTTTCACAGGGCCATCCAATCTAGTAGTCATTATTCCTTCTTGCAGTTATCAGTGCTGTAACATGCATGAATCTCTCTTTATTTTCCATCGCAAATTGTATAAATGAAAGTATTGATAATGTTTAAGAAGTGACCTTACCCCTCTAAGATTAAGTTCCAATTACTCCAGCCCTTCTATACATAGAAATTATGGTATGCCCCCCCCCCTCCCTACTCACAGTCTTGGGTCCCAATAGCAGGTAAGATACATTGCTCTGAATATTTTCTATTATTTGATGATTAGGTATTATGATAACTAGGGAAGAACAGATTCAAAGTATGCCCTTTGATGCTTATAATAACTGCACCTTCCATTGACAAGAATTTAACTATTTGGAATTAGATAACATTATAAACTTTCTAAAGTCACTTCTGTTGGGATGTGTTTCCTGTTCACACTAAGTATTTTAGCCCAGATGTGACAGCAGTAGTATCTCTTTTAGTTGGACATCATAATAGAAAAAGGAATCTCCCAGAAAAAAATGTGGATGTTCTGATTAGTACTTTTTTTTCCTTCTTCTTTTTGTGATTTACATTGTAGACAGCACATGTTCTAGGCCCAGTATGTAACCCAGAATAATGGCATATACATGAGTGGCTACTGCCACAATCCTCCCAAGTGATGGGTTGAAACTACTTTATAGTGCCTGTATATCATACATGCATACGTGCCATCCAGAAATAGGGTCTACCATTGTCATAACATGTATAGATACCATCCAGTGTGACTGAGTAAAAAGGCTAAAATAAAACATTTAATGGAAGTGGAATCTTAAAACTCTGAAAGAAGTATTGCTCATTTTCCCAATAGTTTAAAGTGTGGTTATCAAAAATGAATTTTAAAAAATCTTTCAAGTTGACTTTCATACTAGTGGGAATAATAAGCTTGAAAAATCACAATTACATCCCCACAATTTCATGAATATATGTTAGCCATAGACTGATAAAGACAGAGGAGATCTCAAAACCTGTTAATGTATCAAGAGTCGAGGTATCTGTCCGAGAACAGTCACGTAAAATTCTACTTTGGATTTTATTTGACTGTTCTCACAGGTAGATGTAGGGAATGTTTCATCATTACTGAAATGTTTGCTGTCTACTTTGTCAGCTAGCCAAAGTAAGGAATCATAAGCCTTCACTATCTGTCTAATCTTTTTCCTCTCAATTACCAATACCAGGCTGGAAATTTTGCTGCTCATTTCTAAAATCTTGACTTAAAAGATAAGAAATATCAGTAACAATGATAATATCTATTCACTTACTTTCATTATCTTTTGTAAGAAAAGGTCTTGGTGAGGGACTTCGACTTGGGTACATCCTGCCATTGCTTTTCAGGAAGCTACACTGGCATCCTCTCCCAAGACAGTGCCATAAGTGGTGCCAGTTTGCCATTTTCTTGTGACATTTGCTCTCTCAGGCTTTCTTCCGGAGGTATTTCCCAAATCGTTTTATCCTTCGGTGACTTTTGACATGAGTGTGTTTATTCAGATAATATTGGAAATCAGGATTCTCTCTCTCTCTCTCTCTCTCTCTCTCTCTCTCTCTCTCTCTCTCTCTCTCTCTCTCTCTCTCTCTCTCTTCTTTTTTTCTTTCTCTTTCTTTTCTTTTTCTTTTTTCTTTTTCTCACGTTTTTTTTCTGCGAGTCTTTATTTTAATCAGTGTGAGGATATAGGCTGTTGTGTTTTAGGATTGATTATATTCATGGTTTGTAATATCCTCATCATCATCTTGGTTATTGTTATTATTATTATTATTACTATTATTGTTATTGTTATTATTATTATTATTGATGATGATGATATTGTTATTATCATTATCATTGTCACTTTTGTTATCATTATTATTATCATTATTATTAGTAATAGTAATAATAGTAGTTGTAGGTTATTTGTCTGTTTTTTCTTTCTCAAGTGATCATGACATTCTGTAAATACAGATACTTTCATTAATTATATACATAATTTTTAAAGATTTTTTCTTTTTTCAGATATCTGGTCCTCAGAGCAGCTCGGTTATAGAGTTGGACTTGATAACAGAAAAACCAAAATGGAAAGACATTGTTGAAAACCACAAGGGGTATTATCATGACACAGCCAAGAGAGCATCTAGTCAAATGACTCTGGCCTACGTGACCCCTGTAAGATCTGGTGATTAATATATTTTTGATAATCATGATATAATTATGATAAAGAATTGTTTTTCTTGTGAAATTGTGTGTACAGTATAATGGTAAATGAATTATTGATACAGATTTATGATTATTATCCAAGGATAGTTAGAGAGGAGACTGTCTTGTGTATTTGTGTTTTAGTAAGGTTTGCTTATTTATTTTTAGAAGGTACGCATTGTAAAGTGATTGTATTTATCCATTGAATTTTAAAAATCACCCAAAAAATGCCTTTCAGTGGAACAACCATGGCTATGACATCGCCAAGTTCCTTGGAGGGAAATTTACTCATGTCTCTCCAGTTTGGCTGCAGCTGAAGAGGCATGCTGGCAGGAATGTTATCACAGGGGACCACGACATCGACCAGGGTTGGATCAGGGATGTGAGGAAGGCCGGCAAGAGCTGCAATGTCAAAGGTGAACAGAGATCAGTGCAAGGGCTAGTGTGACATACTTTGACCATAAATATGTAGCCACATTAGACTATTTACATGCACATGATAAGAATTTGGTTTCTTACTGATTTTTTAAATCTGTTCTCAGAATAGCCTTGTATTAATCTTATGTTTTCAAGAATTTCCATGGAATTAAACTTGTATAGGGATAATAAAGTCAAACAACCATTTCTGAATTTTTTGGTTATTCTGTTCAACAATGTAAAACCTTCATTCTTTTGGCAGTTGTTCCTAGAGTGATAATGGAAGGGTGGCATCGTGATGACTTTGAAGAGATTGTCAATTCAGAAGTCAAGCGTGGTGAAGTCGCAAATGACATTCTGGGTATTATCAAGGTAAACAAAACTAGTAAACCCTTTACATAAACCAACAAATCCTTGCACCTAGATAAAACACATATAAAAGCACTTACCTATACTTATCCATACAACCCTTGTCATACAAGGGATGTATGGATAAGGTGCACGAACAAGTCACAAACAAGATACTTGGTGTCCCTTTATATGCAGCACACTCAGCATATACAGATGCAGACCTGCTAACACAGAGACCTGCCCAGGACCCTAATACTACCACGTACATATTTGAGCAGTTAGACAGTATCGCAAAATACATCCTGCCCATATTTATTGAATAACCTGATAATAACAACTGACCATCTGCGTAATGTGAGCATCCTCTAAGGGAAAGCCTGGAGATCCCAAGGACAATAACAACCCTCTAGATATTTCTAGAGAGAATGACATTTTTGTTGGATGGTTTCATTCAGAGAGACTGAACTGCACCTAAATCACCTTCACACACAAAGGGAAGATGGTGCAGATGTATACAGACCCATTTAATCATGTGCTCATTCCCTGCACCTACAGATATTCATGTAATTGAAGAAGATTAATTTGATGAGAATAATATATATTTGATATATTTGAATGATACAGTACAATCTTTTTCTTGCAGAAGCATAATCTGGATGGCATTGTGCTCGAAGTTTGGAGTCAGATCCCCTCACAGGGAATCTTAGAGAGGTTTCCTAGGGTTGTCCGTGACATAGCCCAGAAGATTCGTAAGGCTGGTTTCGTTTTCATACTTGTCATTCCACCACCAGTCTACCAAAGGTAAGGGTCTAACACACACACACACACACACACACACACACACACACACACACACACACACACACACACACACACACACACACACACACACACACACAAACACAGGGGAGCCCCATTATTTGTTATTTCACCCTTGCCACTGACGCTTTGTATATGCATCATTCCGGATAACATGGCCATCACATCATGAAAAACTTTTACTTGAGGGCAATTGATGTGAAGATGCAGTCTTTGGAAACCAGAAGATATTGGAAATATTATATCATTTAACATTCTGGGAGAACATAGAAAGCCAGCAGTGTGTGTGTGTGTGTGTATGTATGTATGTATGCATATATGTATGTATGTATATATGTATATGTGTGTGTGTGTGTATATATATATATATATATATATATATATATATGTATATATATATATACAGTATATATATATATATATATATATATATATATATATATATATATATATATATATATATATATATATATATATATATATATATATTCTTCTTTTAAAGGTAGGTTCATGTCTGAGCCGCCGTGGTCACAGCATGATACTTAATTGTAGTTTTCATGTTGTGATGCTCTTGGAGTGAGTACGTGGTAGGGTCCCCAGTTCCTTTCCACGGAGAGTGCCGGTGGTACCTATTTAGGTAATCATTCTCTCTATTTATCCGGGCTTGGGACCAGCACTTGACTTGGGCTGGCTTGGCCATCCAGTGGCTAGGTAGGCAATCAAGGTGAAGTTCCTTGCCCAAGGGAACAACACGCCGGTCGGTGACTCGAACCCTCGAATTCAGATTGCCGTCGTGACAGTCTTGAGTCCGACGCTCTAACCATTCGGCCACCACGGCCTTGACGATCATGGGCTTCCATGATTTTTTCTTAGCAATTTAGAGCGGTGGTTTGCCATTGCCTTCCGCCCAGTGTTTTTTATCGAGTCACCATCTCTATTTACCCGGCACTGACATGAGCTATATATATATATATATATATATATATATATATATATATATATATATATATATATATATTATATATTATATTAATATATATATATATATATATATATATAATATAAATTATATAATATATATATATTATTATTATATATAATATATATATATATATATATATGTATGTATGTATAGTACTGTAAATATATATGTATATATTATATATGTGTATATATACTGTAAATATATATGTATATATACTGTAAATATATATGCATATATACTGTAAATATATATGCATATATACTGTAAATATATTTGCATATATACTGTAGTAGATATGTGTATATATATACTGTAAATATATATAAATACTGTATGCTTCAGTAAACCAATGGAAATTATGGTCCCAGTCCACATTAAAATCTTTTATAATGTATTGCTATTGGATATTGTGTATCACTTTTGTATTTTCTGGTCTATATTATTGACAAAATAATGGGAATCCCTTGTGCATACATATACATGTCCACATACATAGATATACATGTCCACATACATACACAGTACAAGAAGAAGAAAAAGAAGCCTCTCTCTCTCTCTCTCTCTCTCTCTCTCTCTCTCTCTCTCTCTCTCTCTCTCTCTCTCTCTCTCTCTCTCTCTCTCTCCTCTCTCCCTCCCTCCCTCCCTCCCTCCCTCCCTCCCTCCCTCCCTCCCTCCCCCCCTCTCCCTCCTTCCTTCTTTCCTTCCCCCGCCCTCCCTCCCTCCATGTATTTTATCAATGAAATTAATTTTTACATGTTATTACATGCATTTATGTTTTAAAAGTATGTAAGCAGCAAGTAAATTTTGTTTTAAAGTACCTAACATGTGCTGGCTTTTTTTTTTTTTTTTAAGGTATTAAAAAGATACTGATAATAATAATTGGATTTGTATTCTCAGGGGTGTAAGAGGTTCCTTCACAGAAAAGGAATTTCAGGCATTAGCTGATGATGTAGATGCATTCTCTCTCATGACCTATGACTTCTCGTCATTCCAAAATCCAGGTGGGTCCTTTATTTATTTTAGGGAAATAGTAATGGTTCACTGTTTTATTTTAGTTTTATTACATTGCTTCATAAATGTGTGATGTTTTCAGATAGTTGTGTCAACATACCAGTATTGCATGTTAGAGTGCCATGTTTCTATGATAATTATATGACTATAGGAAAAAGTGTCTCGGCAGTAAACAGTATGGAAACTTACTGTCTTTGTAAAGTTTCTTCAGTATTAAGACAAAACGCAACTTATGAGAGTTCTTATCCTCGGCTATTTATTTCAGGACCTAACAGCCCTCTATGGTGGATGCGTGATTGTGTTGAGAAATTAGTACCAGATGCTACTTCCCCTAATCGTGCAAAGGTATCAGATTTTATATGATTTGATTAGATCTATTGCTTGAACAACCTTTTTTATTTATGTGTATGAATTTCATTGCAAGTAGAACAACCAAGGCAAGTACAAGAAAACACACGAATATGCTGAAGGCCTTTTCGCATTTACTGCTTCATCAGGGCATATAGGACTAGAGATACATAGAGGTGTATATATACATGTACTGAGTGATCAGGTCACATCGGTAATTAGGTGTGCGACAACCTTGGCTGGTTCTTGGCTCCCTGTTATTGGTGTTGAAGTTGTTAGTTGAATGGATGAATGCCACTTCTACCATCTTCCTTTGTTGTAGGGGCAGGTCTTGTTTTATGATGGAGACCTGAGACCACTTAGGGAGATGGTCATTGGTGTCAGTGTGTGAACAGTGAAGGCACTCCTCTTGTCATGTTGTCGGAGGGCACTGCGGTGTTGGTTGATTCATTGTTTGTGGAGGTCATGTCTTGTCTCATCTATGTATACTTTATTGCAGCCACCACCAAGGTATGCTCTACACCTGGCTAAGAGGCTGTTGTGGTCTGACCTCTTTTCTCTTATGATATCTCCGATTTTCTTACCAGAAATGGTAGCTGTCTTCATTGTGCAGCCCAACAGGGCCTCCAGGTATTGTGTGTGTCTTGTTCTATGTGATGTCCCCTCTTGATCAGGTCATGATCTTTTCTGCCTTGCGTCGGAGGTGGGTGAGCAATGTGCAAGGGTAACGGAGGCGTTGGAAGGTGTTACTGACATGTTGCATTTCCATCTCCAGAACTTCAGGCTGCAGATTCTAAGTGCTCAGAGGAAGAAACCAATGACCACGCCTTCTTTGGTTCTATTGTTGTGGGCAGAGAAATAGTGTGTAAAATCATTTTTATTTGTGGGTTTTCTGTACACAGAGAGCACTGGGCCATCAGGTCTCCTATGGATTAAGGTGTCGAGGAAAGGAAGCTGTTCATTTATAGGTCTACAAAAGTACAATTTCTTCTTGAATAATTGTCATATCATATGTATGTACCTTTTAACCCATAATTGACGGGTAGCATTCATAGTGGCCCGGGCCTCGCTGCCGGGGGCTTATATCGTCGCCTGAGCATGCGCGACCACTCATGCCAAATACCAGCATCCCATGCCGTTTCTTCGTAATACTACGAAGATATGTTGTATTTTCAATTTTCATTATTTTTTACAGTCTCTACTTGCCAAACTTCCTGATAAATCGAGACTGAAGGGTATTTTTGTTGTTATATAGACTCCATAGTTGATCATTATTTGGTCTATAGTCCGAATAAAATAAGCAGTGTGTGGCATCATGGAGTTGAAATTGTCGGTTTGTTGCATTTTTTTTTTTGTTTGTTGCATGGTAAAAATGAGAAAGTGTTAGAACCGACTTAATCACACTTTCACTGGCAAAAAAATAATCTTTTGCCGTGATTGTAACAAAAAAAAACTCATGGCATGTCCATGCATACTCTATGGCATATGCGTACGTGCCCCAGCAGATGGTCCGGCCATGCCATGGCATGTACGTACATGTCCACCCGTCGGCAATGGGTTAATGCAACTTCCCAAACAACATTGGTGTTTAGTTTTAAATCCATTGATGACAGTATTAGAAATTTTTTGGCATCATAGACTTCTGTGGTTTCTGGCAACCGTCCTGTCGCTGGGAGCAGGAGTCCGTTGATATGTGGCACACTCTAGCATGTCGCCACATGTATAGCCGCATCTGGTAGTTCGAGCAGTTTGTTATGAAGGCAGTACATATGAGCTGGCAGTAACAGGTTAATATGAACAAAAAGAAACATAGAAAACTCGAAACTTTCAGATTTTTCTGAATAAAAAGGTCCAAGAATGACTCATATATTCTTAAGAGTCAGAAGTATGAATTATAATGAAAAAAGAATTGTATAGTTTACATGACATGTGGAAATATAAAAGACTCCATTATTCTAAAAAGAGAATTGAAGTGATTTTATTGCCATAAAAAGGGAATTCATTCTTAACCTGCTAATGACAGTTCCTTTGGAGTGCCGTTCACCCTCCTTTCCGTGGTATCTATAGCGGCAAGTGGCCACTGCCGGGGGCCCACGTGCAAGCCACACACAGCGAATGAGCAGATCAGAGCATAAGCACTGATTTTACACCCCTTTTATAGCCTTGGAAGTATATTGAAGATTTTGATTGGCAGAACAGAACATGGTGTTTGCATGCTCACAAAGCTATAATGCAATCTCAACACTTGTTGCAAGAGTTGGAAGTTTTAGTATACAGTCTAGACTCGCTAAGAATACCCTGTGTTACTGTCAATACCCTCTGCCAAGAGGGTAAATCAACATCGCAGTCAGAGCAGAAGCTCCTGTTGCTCCTTTGCCAACCCTTCCCTGAACACCAACTGTATCTCCTCCTGCAATCTGGGATTTTGATGACAACATGCCATCCCTGCTGAGGGCCCACCTCACTGCAATTGGTGGTTGTGTTGCAGTTCAGTTCTTGGTGGAGTTGACACCTCTAAAGTCCCCCACTAGCTCAGAGGTTAGACCTACTCTAAAGGCGTTCATTGACTTCTTTCTGTCCAGGATGGATAGCCTAGGCATTGACAGTGACCATGTCAAAGAGGAAGAAGACCTTCCTGTACCAAAGTTAAGGTCTAGTTGCACACACACTCAAGAGAGCCCCATTATTTTATTTCACTCTTGCCACTGATGCTTTGTATACATATCATTTCGGATGACATGGCCATAACATCATGAAAAATTTTTGCTTGAGAGGCAGGTGACGTGAAGATGCAATCATAGGGAAATTTGGCTCTGGACCGGGATGACACATACTTACTGTCCTGAGCATTTCGGTTAAAGGCCAGGGTGACAGAAATTACTTGCCACAAGTGCATAAAGCTCTTGGAGGGTAATTAATCTCATTTGGCATTTTGGAACCCAGAAGATATTGGAAATATTGTAACATTTAACATTCTGGGATAACATAGAAAGCCAGTAGTCATTGCAGCGAGTCATTAGATGAGAGCTTTCCATCTGATCACCAATGTCAACACCTTTCATGTTGTTGTTGTAATCCACTTCTGCTGAAAGCTTTTCCCCATCCATTGCAGTTGTATGGACTGTTGACAGCTTGGTGACAATATTGCTATCCTTCCACAACCCCGTTTTGCTGATGTCGTACCCAACATCACCCTTCCTCATCACACTGAGGGCCTTGGGCATAAACTTCCTGTTCAGCTAAGCTGTCCCTACCTCATTCATTCATTTTGCCTGCAACATATGAAAGAGACTGGGCGACATGTTCCAGTTGTCCACAACAACTGATATCCCAGCCCAAAGAAGCCACTAGTCTCCATCAAATGAAGCACCACTTTCATGGATAAGGGTATGGTGTCACAGTCCTGCCCAGTGTACAACTTGAAACAAGAGGAGTACCCTGTTGCCAGTCCACCAGTTATTGACCTTAAACCCAAATCTTGCCCCACAGAAGTAAATTCATGAGGTAGAATGCAATTGATTGACAGTAGTTGCAATAACTGGGGAGATCCACCGTTCCCATTATCACACAGATCCCATGGTATGCCATGAGCTCCCGCCTGGACATGGGCGTCCACTTCCCCATGTGAGGTGAGGCAACAAGAGAGCAAGCAGCCGCATACTTGTGGGAATGGAAAAAAAAAAAAGTAATACATTCTTATTTTCTAATACAAAAGATATTTCCTCAATATGAATAAAAATGGAAAGAATAATAATAACGAAACTTACCAGTTGGTCTCCTCGACAGTAAGATCAAGGAGTTTGTTGGTGAAAAAACAGCCAAAGATCCCCAAGGGTGTGTATAATATTACATCCATTGTGACCTTGACCTCAGGACTGCCTTGAAAGCTTGGGGATGCCAGACAAAGTTCCTAGTCCCTAGAGTGTTCCTCTGCTATAGCTTGGTGGCCATGCCAGAGACGGACTCATCGCTGTTGAGTGTGGTATCAACCTGCGAGACATAATCCATTTCATCCTCCATATTGGATACTTCCAAGCACAGGTCAACAGCATTCTCCACCCTACTGTGCAACCTCTCATTGCCACTCTCCTTGTAGAAGTCAAAGAAGGTGGGAGACCAAGAGGAATGGCACTGAAGCACCTTTGCAAGAGGTGCCAAAATCAATGGTTGGGGTCATCAACTTCAGTGGAGGAGGAGGAGCATCTTTAAATGCCGGCAAAACAAGGCAAAGCGAAAGCAAGTAATGAATGAGCTGCAAGCATCTCTATATATATTGGAAAATGCTCGCACTTCAACTTGATGGGGAACATGGAACCAACAGTAGCCATTGAGGTCAAAGCAACCCGACCAATCACTTGCTTATGTGACGTCATTTACTCCTACATGGAAGGATGACAGCTGTGACATCTCTTCCTTTTTATGATGACATTTCTTCATGATGTAAATCTTTGTGATGTCACTTCATCTACCTACCTGCCTGATTCTGTCTGTGTATCTGTCTACCTGCCTGGCTCTATCTATCTATTTATCTACCTGTTGAAGGGTAAAACACTCTTCCATGTTAATACTAAGGTAGAAAAACTCACATTGCAAAAACTAGATTTATTGAAAATGAGACTACAGTTTCAAAATCCACCTGGATTCCATCTTCAGGTCTGAGGAGGAAAGGGAGAGGAGGGGGTATAAAAGAGAGAGAGGAGAGGCAGCGTGGTAACACGGGGTAGATGAGGACAGATGAAAGGAAGCAAAGGTAGGGCAAGTCAGGCTGGAGGACTATGCACAGGGTGGCTGGCATAAGGGAGAAGGCAGAGGATGTGGGAAGCGGGGAGACTATCAGCAGGAGAAAAGCTGCTATTCAAGTTGAAATTAGGCAGCTACTTTATTAAGAAAGATTCCACCAGTCTGCAGACATGACTGCTAGTGGAAGGAAAGACAATTCGCGCCACTGACCAGTCCATCTGATGGTCTGTGTCCCACTGATGGCAAAAGAGGGTGTTGTTGTTAGGTCACCGGCATACAGCGCACTTATTTTGAAACAAGACGCTTAACGAGACTGGTACCTGTCTCACCAAAGTATTGCTTATCGCAGGTGGCACAAGGAACAGCATAGGTGCTCGCCTTCAATGTAGAGGGAGGACTAGTATGGACCAGGTTGCGACAGAGAGTGTTTACCTGGCAAAAGATCAGCCTGCAGTTGAGAGGGTGAAGGGGGTGACAGAGAGAGTAGATCTCCTCAGTGCTGGGCAGGCTGAGGATGGGCAGGTGATAAATCTTTAGAAGAGGAGTCGTGGTAGAAGGTACACCGTGCTCTGGATAACATGATGTCAAGAACATGACGAGGGTAACCCAGTTTGGAGAACAAGCAATGCAGGAAGTCGATCTCTCCATACAAATACTGGGGGTCACATATGCGGAGGTGGCAACACCTCTCTTTACATGCAGAGGATGGTATGAGAAGTGTATGTACATACCACTATGCATAGACTTCCTGTATATGGAGAAGTGGTCAGCAGAGCAGTGAAAAAGAAAGGGAGCTTGTTGTCAACCTCCTATTCCATCTTGAAACAGATGGAAGGAGAGAGTGTTCAGCTGCGTCAGGAAATCCGAGAACAGGGTAGGCTCATAAGGCCAGAGAGCAAAGACATCATTGACATACCTTAGCCAGACTGACTGATGAAGGGAGATGGATGGGAGAAGCTCAGACTCGAAGAATTCCATGATCAGGTTTACCAAGACGAGAGAGGGGAGAGCCCATGGCAACACCAACAGTCTGAGAATAGAAGCGACCCTCAATGGAAAAGGAATTAGACTCCACACATAGACGAATCAGCTGGAGGGAGACGAGGATCCTCTGCGGGGAGCCTCTTCTGAAGGAAAGCGAGGACGTCATCAAGCAGGACCTTGGTGAACAGGGAGTCAATATCCAAGCTCATCATGATCGCCGGCAAGACTCCACGAACACGGGAGATGAAGTCCTGAGAGTAGTGGAAGTGAGCAGGATAGAAGGTACCAAGAAGGGGAGTGAGAGACTTCGCCAAGAGGGTGTGTCACAGATCCCTGGGAGGAGATGAGGCACGGCTGGCTTATTGGTTTTAGGAAGCCCATAGAAATGAGGGAGTCGAGGGTTGATAACCTTGAACCTCTGGTTGAGATTCGCCTCTGGAAAACAGGCTACTATATCCTTCAGGCAACAGTGGAAGGTAGCAGCAATGCGATCACAGGGGTTGCTGGTCAGAGGTGCATACTGCCTCCTTGACTAGCTCTCTGCCTCCCTTAGTCTCAGCTTTTGTTTTCGTTTTCTTTTTTTATTTTGTCTTTCTCACTCTCTCATATTCCCCTACTCCCTCCATCCCTATATGATGTCAAATTAAGGTAAATAGAATTAATAAAAACTTCTTTATATGATCACATGACGTAACTTGTGGTTAAGTTTGTAATAAGAAATTAACTTGGAAATATCCATATAGACAACAGATGATACTGAGGTCCATTCATTACATCTCACACATGAGATGGCCAAGAACAATAGTGGCCCACTGATGGGATGCCCAGTAGATGGCTAAGTACAGTAGTGTCCCACTGGTAGGATGCAGATCTTTAGTGGGTTAAACTGCAAGTAGTATAATATTACACTCTTACAGGCAAGTAGAATTTTGCCCACCTGAGGTTTTTGCCTCACTACTCTATGCTGGCTTTTTAGAGGTTAATGCCACCAAACACCAATAACAATGTTCAGCTGGAGGTGATTCATTTACTCGTACTCTTTTCATGGGAGATTATATTTACTGTAATTAATCATCAGACCTTTGATAACAAGCCCTTCAGTAAATAATTCATGTAAAAATCAAATTTTCATTGTGTTTGTCCAGTTTTTATTATTCCCAATAGTCTATAGCTTGATTCAACTAAGGAGGTTTTACAAGTTTCATTTTCCTTATTTTCAGTCGCTAATATCCATGGAAAGCCTTCTAATTATGAATACTAAGAAATGTCTTTTTGCAACAGATCCTATTGGGCCTCAACTTGTACGGTCTGGACCATAGTGTTACTGGAGGTAACCATATTATTGGACATCAGTATATAGATATACTTTCAACATACAAGCCCAAGTTCCTCTATGATGGAGAATCACAAGAGCACTATTTTGAATACAAGTGAGTGTTGTCCTTTAAATGTTTATGTTGTGTGAAGCTCATTTCCTGCCTTTTCTGCTTTCGTATTTAGTGCGTAGGGGATATTCAGGTACTGTTATCACCACTCCTTTCCTTTACTCCTTTTCCTCTTCTTCATCCTCTATCATCTCCTCATCTTCATCTACCACCTCTTTCTCCTTCCCCTCCTCTGGTTCCTGTTCCCCTAACCCCATTCCCTCCTCTTCCTCCTCTGGTTCATTTTTAACCCCTTTCTCTCCCTCCTCCTCTTCTTCCTCTCCCTCATCTTTGACAGTCTCTATTTCTTTACCCTTTTTTTCTTTCCTTTATTTTGCTTCCCGATGTTTTCTTTTGCTTTCCTCTATTATGATGATTAAGTGATCTCTTATTTTGAATATGAACAAAAAGAGAAAATGTTTTTATTTTAGGGAAATATTAGCAGTAGCTTCATCTTTTGCATATTTTCTTCAATCGTTTCAGAACAACATCTGGGCGTCGGACGGTGTTCTACCCAACTCTACATTCCATCAGCAAGCGAGTTCACTTGGCACAAGAATTGGGCACAGGAATATCTCTGTGGGAAGTGGGTCAGGGGCTTGATTACTTTTATGATCTTCTCTGATTAAGGAAAAAAATGCAGGGCATGTGTTCTCCATGGTGCTGTCCTATAACCTGGACTGTGATTACTTTCTTGGGGTTGTGTGTGATTACCGGGGATGATTTATTTATTTGAATGATACATAGTTGGTTATGTAGCTTGTATAAAAAGCATTTGTTTCTTTACCTGTGATTACCACATGTTATTTGTTTTGTAGAGTTGTTCACATGGACCTGATGCATATGTGGCCTTATTGTTAGACTATATAAATCCCAGTGTTTGGACTAGTGGTTGCAGACTGTGTGACATTTATGTGTGGGTTTTAACAAAAAATAATAATAATAAATAAATAAATAAATCTATCATCAGTAATTGCAATATAATTTGGTAATATGATTTAAAGCAAATTTTAAATTTTATAATACATTCTATTTCTTGATTTGTACTTCAGTCATTGTCATTGCAAAGTTTGGTTAATTGTGTCCAACATAAGTTTTCAAAATCAGGAATTTTTCTCAGAGTAGTATGATGCTAAAGTAAAGAATGTGTAAGTAGTTGTTATCAGTGAAGAGGGAGAATGAAACAATGTAATGTCTTGTATTGGAAATGTAAACTGGGAAATAGAACATGTGTATATAATGACAATATTTTTGTATTGCTATTAGATGTGTTCATAATCTTGTTTGTGATATGGGGAATATGAACAGTGTCAGATTAAAGATAAGTTTTATAAGACCAGTGATAGAGAATTGGCCATGGTCACAAAAGATAATAGAAATGGGAATGTTGTGATGAATATTCCTCAAAACCCTGAAGGAAATAGAGGGTATAAAAGATAGCAGTGAATCTTATCCCATTCGCCCCATGTGGCATCTATTCTTGCCATGCTCTCAATGGACCCCAACACGTATGGCATCTAATCTTGCCATGGCTTCTACGAGCCCCATAACGTTTGGCACGTGTTTTTGCCATGATGACTGACTACAGACTGATTGTTTATTTTTTGTACCTAATAGATGGCTCTTCTACTAGTCTTACTTGATTGGTTGATAATTATGTGACGTATGTAATTTATGACATATGTAATTATGACGTGTAATCATGTGATTTGTTCACACTAGATTGCGTGATTCTGATGTACCTTGACCTGACTGGCTGGAAACTAGTAATTGCTTTGATTGGTGGATCAGGTCACATGGCATGACCTGATTGGTTAGTCATGTGAATAAAAGGTCAGTCAAAGGCTCATTCCAGCAGAACGATCGCAGCCATGGAAGGTATGAACTATAGTCTCTCTTACAAGTCTCGTACTAAAAGAAAAAAAACGCTAAACTTACTCAGTGTGACCTCACATATCAATACAAAGCTATTTTTGAACATCAAAGTGAAGCTATATCCACTTCTGCTTTTCTTCCTTTTCTCTTGAATGAAATTAAAAAAAAAAACATGGTTTGATCTCTCATATGGACAATGCACTACTTCTGAGTATCAAAATGATATTTGGCTTGCTGCTCTGCTTCATTTGAAAGTTTGAAAGAAATAAAATAAAAACGGCTAGGTCCATATTTTTACCTCTCGTTCAAAAACAACACTAACTTTTAGCATCAAAGTGTTGATGTCATCTGCTAATATAGACAACTTGGAAGCGATTCAGTATATCTCCTCAATACAAAGGCGAAAAGATGCCTAGAAAACACCATGAGAAAAGTGCAGGTTCTACACATTACATTTATATAAAACCCAACTTTACAACAAAATCTGTGGCCAGATTCCCGCAAAATTGATATGATGGTCTTTGTGCAGCCGCACCACGCCAGAAAAAATCCCGTTGCAGGGGCCCACGCGGCTGGCAACTATTCCCGGGAGCGGGGCTCAGCGACGAGCGAAAAATTCCGGGGCGAATGGGTTAAGAAGATGAGGAATTGTAGAGCAAGGTGGACAAGAAGGGAACCTGAGGAGGCAGGACCTAGGGAACCAAATGCCAAAGATGGCATGGAACCAAACCCTCAACTGAGAATAATTTTAAAACGATATGGATGAAAAGGTAACCTGAGGGAAGCAGATCTTGGAAAAGAGGAAGCAAAAGATGTCATCCTATCTTCCCTGCAATCAGAGAAAGTAAATATACTTACTGCTCCACAGCCCACCATACACTCCCTAAATGCTAACTGAAGTCCATAGCCATGTAGTCATGCTTTGTCCAGTGATTGTGCCTGATTTCCTCTAGGAGATATTTTTGTAGACACTAAATATACAGAACACTATTTTGTCAAGAGTTTGTTCAGTCTAAATTTCTAGACCAACTAGTACAATAGATGTTCTGAATGTTACATCACTATTATGTAGTGTAAGTAAATATTTTTCAAAGGAATAAGGGGAAATTAAACATAATAGAAATTGACTTGATCATGTTAATGTACAAGAAGGAAGTATATGTGAATGAAAAGTTTATAGATCTTTTTCCACCAATGAAAAACTGAAAGTAAAAAGGTATATTGGTTAATGATATATGATAAGTTATGATAATTTTGTTTGTATACTTTTTCTTGTTTAGAAGTAAAACATTGATTATGTGATATAAGTATACAAATAGAGCCTGAAAGTAAAGTGCATTAAACACATGGCAAAACAGTTTTATATTATTTATATTTGTGTAACAGCTCAACAATAATAAAGGGTAAAATTCTGGGTGTATTCAGGCAAGGATGGGTGTCTGGGTTCTCAAGAGGGCATGTGAAAAATTATCTGCATCATGGCATGAGGCATCACCAGTGTCTGCGACTATATACCATGACATGATAGCATGTCATTTGTTACCAGTCCAGTAATATAATTCATGTTGCACATTTATTGCAAAACATTTTATATTTAGAATTTTGTCATCAATTTCTGGTCTCCACACAATGAAGGTCATTGTAAGATTTAGTGAAACAAATTTTCTTGATCTTTAGACTTTATTGTGCAAAAAGTCTTACAACACATACTTATTTAAATTAAAGCATATCTAGTGAAATTCACACCAGCAATAAGCTAGATATAAAAATATGGATCTAGAAAAAGACTGGAAGAAGACCCGAAATCTGTCCCGTAACCTTTACATTTCTCCATGGATAAACATAAATCTTAAATGAATTATAAATGGTTTGTCCTCTCAACTTCAAAAGAACCATAATACCAAGTAAACAAAATGGATTCTCTTTAATGAATATACCAATTAGGAGAATGTTACTTACAAAGCAATTTTTGGATTTAAAATATTTTAACAATTCAGTACAGATTGTATCTTTGAAAGGAACTCTGTAAAATTATTTCAGCTGCAATCAAAAATGTATAATAACGCAGTTCAATGTAGACTTAACATTTAATGTATCTTAAATCTGAATTCAAGTACTGTCTTTTATTCCATTTTGCTCAAACACCCCAACCTCATAACACATGATGACAAAAACACTCAACACTCTACAGTCATGGTATCACCCTTCTCATTTTATAAAGGCTGGACTGACAATTGCATCACTACAGACACTTCAGAGATGTTGCATAAAAATGATATTAAAATCACTCTTAGTCTACCTGGTACAGCCAATTGTAAGCTAATACTTTTCTATGATCGTTCTCATTTATTTATTTATTTATTTTTTGGTTTTCTGATTATCAGGGATGAAATTACTTTTTCTCACATTCCCATTAACACTGCAAAGGGATACAATACAGAATTTATATAGATTTCTATTATGTGAAAGATAATTTCAATACCAAAAATAATTTCAAATTGGTAATAGATTTATAAATAACATATAAAATATAGTCTTCCCATTACTAATTCATAAACATTCAAATTATTTATCTACATAACGATCATTTAATCCAAACAGAAATTTACTTAATGCTCCCAACTTTTTATATAAGTATGGCAGGACCTAATATTACTATCTTCATTCAAAGTGCGTCAAGTTGGCCTCCCACTGACACCAAAATATTCTTTGAAAACATATCCTGATTCATGGTTTTCTAAGTACCTAAAAACATCTCCCATGTCAACATGAAACCCTCCATTCTTGACCCGGATGTTATTCTCGGAGCCAAGTTCTTCAAATGTTGGAAATCTTCGCAATTTATCAATGTCTTGACCTTTAGTGACATCGACGATTTCTCGGCTCTTGACAAGAATTTTCTGCCAGTTCCATGACCTTACCTGTTAATGAAAGAGAAAAGAAAAGATATTATTATAACATCCCTATTATGAGTAGGATAAAGGGGATTGCTTTAGAAAATTAACTGATTAGCTGAGCATAGGTTAACTGTAAGACACTATTTCACAGATCAAACATTCAACTTATCGCTAAAGCCAAGCCAGCCTGATTATTCATCACTGGTAAGTTGCACCTCTAGGCAAAGTCACCTGAACTGAGCATTAGCTTTTAAACACTGGTAAGCCATTTTCCTATCTCCATGTTGGTGTAAATGAGATGCAAGGCATGTGTACTAACAAGTCGAGTCCATTACTGCCTGTATTAGAAATCTCCCAGCATTGGAAACTCCTGTGATTTTTGGCAACCATCCTGCCATTGGGAGTCCACTACATGTGGTGGAATCTTCCCGCTCAAGACGCTATAGAGCGTCACCACACGTATAGCCATACCCAGCAAATTAAGCGCATTTTTCATGACAGCTATGCACGTGGCCCAGCAGTAATGGGCTAGTACTATCTGGCATTTTTCCTCCAATGTTAGAGACCAAAAAGTTATCCCCCCCCCCCTTCCAATTCTCACAGTATATTTCTCTCTGAGTCATCGAAAACTACTATATGCATAATCCCATCCTCTCCTCTATTCTTGGACCCTCTGCTCTCTCTTCACATAATCACTTCTTGGTGTGACTGAATTTTTCTTTGTACTTTATATACACACAAATTGCCAAAGCTAAAGAGGTTAGGATGACTATATGGCTTGCTGGTTTATATGTCTTTTATTTACTATTTACTATTTTCACTCATGCAAGAGATAACTTGAACTTTAATCCATAATTGAACTCTTCCATCATTAAAGATTGTAACAGCTGAAAAATTACTAAAAACAACAATAATATACAACTGACCTTCTGCCACCAATCATCTGTATTGCGTGACATTCCTTCTACACATATGATACCAGGTTTCCCAGGTAAGCAGAAACCTGTCAAGTCAAACTCTCTTGATAAATCCAAAATATCCTTGCGTTTTACCTGAAACAATAACAAACCATCCATTACCTTACACATTAGTGTTAATACATACTACAAAGAAGTTATCTTTTTCCCTCTTTCTTTGAAGGATAATATGCAAGGTATTCAGTGTCTTGGAAATGCTCCGTAAATGAAAATTAACCCAATGGTGCTGGGTAATCATACTCTCTACTGTGAGTTTGTTTGCACACAGATGACTACAGAAGTATTCAGCCACCAAGGAGCCAATTAGTAAGCCTCTAGGGCCAGCTGATTTCCCCCTTTCCTTTAGTTTCCAGGAAAAAAAATCTAATGCTATTAATATTAATGTTGTTGACAATATGATTATTCTAATGTTGATAACAATACTAAAAGCAATACATGTGAGCTAGATAGTTCTAATAATTGATTAGTAATAGTAACTGTAGAGCCATCTATGTGTAAAGACAAACAAACAATAAGACCGTCATAATTGCACATATTCTTGCCATCCCGACTACTTGGGTTAATGTACAGAGTTTAAATATACGTTATAAACTGAAATCTAACTTAGTACCAAACCTTGCTATATATATGATGAGAATATATCCATAATCTTGCAAATTTGGTGTCCTTTCCCTCGGACTCTGTCTCTGTGTTCAGTGGTACCTCTTCTTCAATGTTGTCAGAGAAGAAGGTTTCCCCTTTCTCCTGCAGCCAAGTTACAGCTGGACCAATTGCTAAATCACATTTTTCTAGAGATTTAATATACCTGCAAATAATAACATTTTTTTTTAAGGCAATACACTTTCAGTACATAGCAATAAATATATTGCCATTTCTTGACAAAATATTTGCAAACTGTCAAATAGCTAGGTAAATGAATTTTGATAAAAATAATATCTAATATCCCCTGAAATTATTTATGCATATACTTTACACAAAATGGAACGTAATTAACCCATTTACTGGATGGCAACTTCTCATTCCAAAATGTACTGAGCCTTTATGCCAGGTGGAAAGTATCCATGCTATGTGTGATATGAGCCTGTTCTATGTTTTGAGTGCTAAATAGTTATTTATATATAATAGCTGTTTGGCCCTGGCTATGGTCATTCAGTTACAACTCTCAAAAGTAGGCTTACGGTTTATTTTCAACTCATTTACTGAAAGATATTATCCATGGTCAAATTTGTAGTGTAGACAATACCCATGTTTCCCATGCTTCTAACTTTTACCTTGAGTGGCTTACTGCATGTAGCTATTAGTATGTAGCTAGGTGCGGCAAACTCAACTCAAAGCAAAAGCAAGTTCTGAGTTTCAAATGCACTGAGGTCACAGAAAGTGAAATTCAAAACTTAGTGATAGAGTAAAACAACTGGTAGTGCGAGTTTTGCCATCTACGTCAGTGTACAGGTCATCTGAGGTAAATACTCAGTTAAAGCAGAAATAAAGCAGATTCAAATCACTGTAATACATACATACATACATTATATATATATATATATATATATATATATATATATATATATATATATATATATATATATATATATATATATATATATATATATATATATAAAACAGTAAAATGACTTGCCACTTCTCTTGTAATACCATGACCATTGAAATTAAAGACATTTTATTCTAATAAAGTACTCTTTTAAACCCTATCCACCATAATACTTTACCATAGTGCTATAGGACCTTTGATTTTGGCACATTTATTTGTTTTAAAGCATTAATCATTAACCACCTTCCACCTAGTTCACAGTCATACCCCATTATGACAATTGCCATGTCATACTTAAAGGTTTAATGATATAAAGAGGATTTACATATGGTTACATTTATAAAAATTTTAGATATACAATATAATCCATTACATGCATGATTTTTGGGGAGGGAGTAACATGAACACACACAGAAATAACTTATACAGCAGGGGGAGATGGCTGTTGCCATGCTACTGGTCCATGCATTCCTCTTGGTCTCTAGCAATTAGCACATGCATAATTTAACTGAAAGCCTTAGACT
The DNA here is from genome assembly GCF_015228065.2 of Penaeus monodon. NCBI lineage: Eukaryota > Metazoa > Arthropoda > Malacostraca > Decapoda > Penaeidae > Penaeus > Penaeus monodon. Next base: position 463,572 of record NC_051402.1, read on the forward strand.
TTTGATTTGAGGAGGGGGGAGGAAGGAGGGAGGAACAGAGAGAGAGAGAGGTGGGGGAGGAGAGAGAGAGAGGGGGGGGGGAAAAGATAGAGAAGGGAGGGGAGAAAGAGACAGAGAGAGAGGGGGAGAGAAAGAGAGAGAGAGAGAGGGAGGGAAGGAGAGAGGAAGAGAGAGGGAGGGAGGGAGGGAAGGAGAGAGGAAAAGAGGGAGAGAGGGAGGGAGAGAGAGAGAGAGAGAGAGAGAGAGAGAGAGAGAGAGAGAGAGAGAGAGAGAGAGAGAGAGAAAGTGAGAGAGAGAGAGAGAGAAAATCAAAATTGTACAATTCATACTAATCAGATATTAGTTTCCAGAAGTCCCACAGAGAAAGCTCAAAGGACCCAAGGGGATACAGAGAATACCACAGTCTAAAACCCTATA
>NC_051402.1:481488-483988 GCF_015228065.2 Penaeus monodon
GGATGAGCCAGGTCGGAGACTCTGCAGACAGGTTTCTCGTAACTGTGGGTTTTGTGCCTGTTGGGGTGCTATGAAGTTTTTTTCTATAGCACTGGATCCCCGCCGAGAGGAGGTCAGCGAACGATTTATGATTATGATGAATTCCTTCGTTTACATACAGGTTTTGGTGCTTGTTCCCATTCTGTTGCCTTTCTAGACATATTAGTAATTAGTAATAATCTCTTAATTTTATTACACCGATACACTTTGCTGGAGGTATATAGGAGAGGACATGCTTCGAAAAGAGGAAAGAGACGCAGAAATATGGTAAACGCTGCTCTAAAGCAGATATTTCACATTATATATAACGTGAACACATACATACATATTTTTTTTATATATACATACATACATATATATTCTTTTATATATACATGCATACATACATATATATGTATATATATATATATATATAAATATATATATATATATATATATGTATATATATATTATGATATAGATAATATTATAATATATATTATAATATATGTATATATATATGTATATATATATGTTATATATATATGTATATATATTATTATATATAATATGTATATATATATGTATATATATAGTATATATATGTATATATATTGTATATATATTATGTATATATATATGTTATATGTATATATATATGTATTATATATATGGTATATATATATATGTATATATATATGTATATATATGTATATATATGTATATATATGTATATATATGGATATAATATGGAATATATGTATATATATGTATATATATGTATATATATGTATATATATGTATATATATATGTATATATATATGTATATATATGTATATATATGTATGGGGCCGCGGTGGCCGAATGGTTAGAGCGTCGGACTCAAGACTGTCACGACGGCAATCTGAGTTCGAGGGTTCGAGTCACCGACCGCCGCGTTGTTTCCCTTAGGCAAGGAACTTCACCTCGATTGCCTGCCTAGCCACTGGGGGACCAAGTCAGCCCAAGTCAGTGCCGGGTAAATAGAGATGGTGACTCGGAAAAAAAAAAAACACCGGGCGGAAGGCAATGGCAAACCACCGCTCTAAATTGCCAAGAAAAATCATGGAAGCACATGATCGTCAAGGCCGCGGTGGTCTAATGGTTAGAGCGTCGGACTCAAGACTGTCACGACGGCAATCTGAGTTCGAGGGTTCGAGTCACCGACCGCCGCGTTGTTTCCCTTGGGCAAGGAACTTCACCTCGATTGCCTGCCTAGCCACTGGGTGGCCAAGCCAGCTCAAATCAGTGCTGGCCCCAAGCCCGGATAAAATAAGAGAGAATGATTACCTAAAAAGGTAACACTGGCACTCTCCGTGGAAAGGAACTGGGGACCCTACCACGTACTCACTCCAAGAGCATCACAACGTGAAAAACTGCAATTGAGTATCATGCTGTGACCACGGCGGCTCAGACATGAACCTACCGTTAAATGATGATGATGATATATATGTATATGTATATGTATATATATGTATATATATATGTATATATATATATGTATATATATATGTATGTATTATATGTATGTATATATGTATGTATATATGTGTAATATATATATATATATGTATATATATATATGTATATATATATGTATATATATATGTATATATATATGTATATATGTATAATATATATATATATATATATAATATATATTATATATTATAGGGGCCGCGGTGGCCGAATGGTTAGAGCGTCGGACTCAAGACTGTCACGACGGCAATCTGAGTTCGAGGGTTCGAGTCACCGACCGCCGCGTTGTTACCCTTAGGCAAGGAACTTCACCTCGATTGCCTGCCTAGCCACTGGGGGACCAAGTCAGCCCAAGTCAGTGCCGGCTAAATAGAGATGGTGACTCGATAAAATACACCGGGCGGAAGGCAATGGCAAACCACCGCTCTAAATTGCCAAGAAAAATCATGGAAGCACATGATCGTCAAGGCTGCGGTAATCAAATGGTTAGAGCGTCGGACTCAAGACTGTCACGACGGCAATCTGAGTTCGAGGGTTCGAGTCACCGACCGCCGCGTTGTTTCCCTTGGGCAACAAGGTATATATACTTCTCCACTACCTCTAGTGCTTCACCTTGCCCTTGTATCTGTTCGAACTGAACTCTACTGTTGAACATGATCTTAGTCTTTTTCTTGTTCATCCGAAGTACGATTTTCAGACTTCACCTAACTTTACCTCGATTGCCTGCCTAGCCACTGGGTGGCCAAGCCAGCTCAAGTCAGTGCTGGTCCCAAGCCCGGATAAAATAAGAGAGATTGTTACCTAAAAAGGTAACACCGGCACTCTCCGTGGAAAGGAACTGGGGACCCTACCACGTACTCACTCCAAGAGCATTACAACGTGAAAACTGCAATTGAGTATCATGCTGTGACCACGGCGGCTCAGACATGAACCTACCGTTAAATGATGATGATGTATATATGT
>NC_051402.1:488988-491488 GCF_015228065.2 Penaeus monodon
TGGTCAATTTTTTGTTTGATAAAGCTCTTTAATTTGCATATGTTTTGTATATTCCTATTCCTTCTTGTTTATTCGCAAAGGTTCTGCGCATTTTCCTTATATCGATATACGTATAATTCGCACCTGTCATGATATTAGCATTAAATCCCCACACAGTCCCATTACCAACCTTTTAGATGCTGTTGATACAAGTACCTCGGGTAATTCAGTTGCACAGAACTCGTAAGAAATCCTTAAAAGCGGAAAAAAATCTGGAAGGGATTAAACCCAGCCTTGATTCTTGTAATTAGATACCATGTTAATAGTGCCGATATTGCTTGACTTTTATCGATCCTGCAATTAATCGGTCGGAGATTACTAAGCACTTTGCAGCATTTAAGGAATCGTAATTAGCAAGTCACGAAGTTTTGGTGGTCATTTCGTGTGATTCCAAATAACGAGAATTGTGTAAATGAGAACGGGACTCGACTGACTCTCTGTTTATGAAATTCCGAGAGCATTAAAACAAAAATTGATAACGCTAACCTTAAGTTGCAATGCGATAATAATGATGGTGATGATAATAATAAAAATAAAGATAATAATAGTAATATCAATCTTCATCATCATCAGAAAAAATAATAATAATAATAAATCATGGAATCTCCGAACCGGACCACAGTTGGGGTCGTGACGGGCCAGGGATGGTAATATAGAACACTAATAAGACCAATGTATTTATCAAAAGTCACGTGCTGTAAAATTACTCAATGTAGCCATTACAACGTAGCAAAGTGAAAATGCAAGGGAGCTCGGGTTACCGCTCCATGTGGCTTTAATATTCTTGGTAAATTAAACAAGAAAAAAGTCAGAAAAGATTGCTTATTCGTATTTCAAAGTCGAGAGGTCATATTTATCGATCATTTCCTTAAAGTAACGATCGTGCGATGGACATCCTGTATAGATTTCTTTGCTGTCTGTCGATGTTAATGATTCGACCTTTTTCGTTCAGATGAATCGGTCTAGAGCTCATCTGCGGAAAATTTGCAGTGATTTTTTTCAGTCTTCTCAGCTTAAATGTCCATCAAAGCTAAAAATTTATCAGGATATAAAGGGTTGTCCATTTACTACACAACCACATCGGAGAGAGAATGAAGCTTGTGCGATTTTAGTCATAACAGATACAATAATATTAACTTGAACACAGGTCACAAAAAAATAATTAAAATTAACAGTGCGTCCTATTAAGAATAAACAGTAAACCCTTCCTATTTACAAGGAGCATCCAACGGGTTTGGCTTATATGTATGAATGCGACTTGCGTTCATATGCACAAGAAAAATAAATATAGTAACATGATTTTATGTAAATATATGACTAATTCAGTACAGCAACGGTTTACAAGGTTGTTTCGAGGACAGTAGTTACTTATCGTCGATTTTCCAAAGTACTTTCTAAGGTTTTGGGAGAGGAGATTATAACTTAAAAAGGGCTCTCAATTAGGCTAGCATTTTTATAGATACCCCAGTACGTTGGCGTTTCTTGGTATAATTGACTAAAAAGAATGATTCAAGTTATCTGCAAGAGATGTTATACTGTGTCTGAAATATACACACGCAAGATCTCCTTGGCTGAAGAGGCATGCGAGCTCTAAGAAGAAGTACTACGACTGAAAAACTCGTGTGAATTTCTTTGGTTTTCAGAACAGTCCTGAAAGAAATTTACGACTAATGTATATTTTGAGGTCAGTCACATCATATTTTTTGTGTGTGTCTTTGTTGCTTTTTATTGTTCAAAGTTCTTGTTTTTTATGCAGTAAAATTATGTTCACACACGCGACCGTGCGCACACTCACACATACTCACACACACTCACTCACTCAAACGCACACAGACAAAGGAACGATAAAATCTTTGTTCTCATATTGCAAATAATCTTCCTTTCTCTTCTGAGGTGACCACACGTCTTATGTGGGCCCCGTGAGTCATACTACCATTTTTGTTTCCTTTTTTATTCATTTATTTTTTGCACGCGGGCTTATTCACTTGGATAAAAATAGCGGACCTGAAATGGACTTTTATGGTTTGAGGGAGATGCGAATAATCCATTCACCATGGTATGTGAAGTTGTCCATTATATTGTTTTGACAAACCAGCTTCGAGACCAAAAATACTAGACATTTGCCGAAATACTTGTTTCACTGTAAATATTTCTTGCACACTGATGAAGCATATACATTCCTCGCTGGCCAACAACCCTCGGCCGAAAAGGAAGCCAGACGCAGGCGCAGGCAGGAGGACCAGACGCCGATGACAGTGCCCGGCAACAAGCGGCAGAAGGCGGTGCCAGAGCGCTGCCCATTCCCAGTGCCGCCCCGCAGGCGTCTGCGCTCGCCTCGCCGCCGCCAGGCTTGGAAGCCACAGCGCGCCAGATGCTTGGATAAACGGGGTCGAAACAGTCAAACTTCTAAGGAAATTGCTGCTGCAGAAGAGACCCAAATCATGAATTGATGACCAAGCCT
>NC_051402.1:496488-498988 GCF_015228065.2 Penaeus monodon
CGTCCTCGGCCATTGACCAAAACAGATACAATGGCCAGCGCGGTGTTGTAAACCTGCTGGCCATGTTGTGTGCACGCCATGCTGTGATGTGTGTGTGTGTGTGTGTGTGTGTGTGTGTGTGTGTGTGTGTGTGTGTGTGTGTGTGTGTGTGTGTGTGTGTGTTTACGCGCGCGCGTCTAGTAACCATATATACAATTGATAAGATTTCCCTTCAACTTGCAGGCATCCCCTTTTGAATGGAATGATAAACATTTTTTTCCCCAAAACAACCGCTCTTGATTAACAGATGGTACGCACCTCAGAATATATTTAGGGTGAATGTGCACCAACTATGAACAATAACAATAAACAACGGTCCATCAAAACAAACCGTAGTTAAAGCAAGTACGTAAACATTTTTTTAGCTAAAGATTGCGGTTATACTTGTGCTAATATACTGCCTTTACTAGAAAACAAACGGTTTCTTTCCTAAGCATTCCTACTGCTGGGGTCATAAATATTTTAGTATTGTTGATATTTTTGTTGCTGTTATTAACGTAATTGTCGTGATTATTATTACTATTTTGTTATCATTATTTATTATCATTATCATTACTGCTATCAGTATTAGCCTTGTTTTTATTGTTATATATTATTATCGTCACCATCATCATCATCATCATCACTCATCATCATCAATCATCATCATCAATATCATCATCACCACCACCACCATCATCATCATCATCATCATCATCATCATCATCATCATCATCATCATCATCATCATCATCAATATTATCACCATCATCATCACCACCACCACCACCACCACCACCACCATTATCAAGATCACCAAGCATCATTATCATTATTATTACCATTGTTATTGTTATCATTAGTATTATTACAATTGCTGATACTGTTATATTCCTGGCAATGATCATCTAACGTGATTGTTATTTTCCTGTCGATATTGATACACGCCTTTCGACACTTCATCATCAGCACTGTCACCACCACTATGGTCCTTATTGCAACCATACAATTGCTTCACGATCGTTCTTATTGCAACCATACAGCCACTTCACGATCCTCCTTATTGCAACCATACAACCACACCATCCAGCAACTAATCACGGAAACGCAACGAGGAATTAATAATCGTCAAGAACAGGAGAGCAGAAGATAAGGAGATTGGGCAAGATTACGAGAGAGCTTCGAGTGGCAAAGTAGGAGGTGGTCCCTGACACGCAGAAGTGGCTGTGAGATATGGTGTGGGTAAAGAACACCTATGATTTATGATGATGGTTAATGAAAGGTGATGGAAGTTTTTATTTTTTTTTCTTTCCTTTTCTTTCTTTTTTTTTCTTATATTATTATTGTTATTTCGTTATGTATGCTAGTAGCTAGGTGTGTGTGCGTGCGCGCGTGCGTGCACATATATAGGTGTGTGTGTGTGTGTTGCTTGCACATATATAGGAGAGTGTGTGTGTGTGTGTGTGTGTGTGTGTGTGTGTGTGTGTGTGTGTGTGTGTGTGTGTGTGTGTGTGTGTGTGTGTGTGTGTGTGTGTGTGTGTGTGTGTGCATACATACATACCCCTATATATATATATATATATATATATATATATATATATATATATATATATTTATATATTTATATATATATAAATATATATAAGTATATATATGAGAAAACTGAACCCTAAGCCCTCCTCACAGATGACTGCAGTCCGATCAGCGGATGGACGGATCATCTCAGATCATGTTGGGGTTCGTGAACGTTGGGCTGAGTACTTTGAACAGTTGTACCAGGTGGACCCTCCAACAGTTAGCTTGGATGCAAGCGATGTCGCAGTGCCTGTACCGGTCCCACCCATCAGCGAGGAACCTCCTACCCTAACAGAGGTTAGGCTGGCGATTTCCAAGCTGAAGAGTGGGAAAGCTGCAGGCATATGTGATATCCCTGCTGAACTGCTAAAGGCTGGGGGTGAACCTACTGCTCGGGGCCTGCATACAGTCCTGACTGCCATTTGGCAGTCTGGTACCATTCCCCCTGACCTGCTGAGGGGCGTGGTCATCCCTCTCTGGAAGGGGAAAGGGGATCGATGGGACTGTAGCAACTACCGTGGCATTACACTGCTCAGCATATCAGGCAAGGTTCTCGCCCACATTCTTCTGAAACGGATCCGCAACCACCTACTGAGGCATCAGAGACCGGAGCAGTCTTGGATTTACTCCTGGCAAGTCCACAATAGACCGTATACTAGCGCTTCGAGTAATTGTGGAACGCCGTCGTGAGTTTGGTCGTGGGTTGCTCGCAGCCTACATCGACCTCAAGAAGGCGTTTGACTCGGTGCATCGGGAATCGCTATGGGAGATCCTGAGGCTCAGGGGAATTCCGACACAGATTATTGGCCTGATAGCAAGCCTCTATACTGGTACTGAAAGTGCTGTAAAGTGTGGTGGGGGTATGTCGAACTTCTTCCCTGTTAATTCAGGGGTGAGGCAAGGCTGT
>NC_051402.1:503988-513988 GCF_015228065.2 Penaeus monodon
CTCTCTTCTCTCCTCTCTCTCTCTCTCTCCTCTGCCTTTTCTCTTTCTTGCCTTTTCTCCTTTTCTCCTTCCCTCCCCCTCTCCTTCTCTCCCCCCTCTCCTCCCCCCCTCTCCTTCCCTCCCCCTCTCTCTCCATCTAGACAAGAAAATTATCACTGAAATATCGCTTCTACCTGAGAATGAGTCCTGAAAGTTACCAATATCTACGGCACGAAAAGTGAATTTACAGAAGTGGGTGTGACACTGCTACATTATGAGAAGGATGAATATATGACTGAGTGCAAGGTGTTCTTAACTGAGAGCAGTGGGCGTGAGGCACGTAAAAAGAAAAGAAAATACATATAGCCGTACCCTTGAATATTTTGTGATAACATGATGAAATGAATATAGATGTACATATGTACTCATATACACATACATACATGCAAGTATATGTACATGTGTGTGTGTGTGTGTGTATGTGTATGTGTATGTGTATATTTATATTTATATGCGTATTCATAAAAGAACATATGATTAACGTCTCGGCATATCTGAAGTAAAAGCAAGTCAAGTATATAATGGATATAAACGATATCAAAATATTCATGCCTCCCCCCCCCCCCCCCTCATTTGTCAAGGTGCTGGTCGACCTTCTCCTTGTCTGGCAAACTTAACTAAACCCTTCAGTAAGTCGAGGGCGAGGTGGGGGGGGGGGTTCCTCCTCATCCACTCGCTCGGTGCGCGCTTTTGGCAGGCAGCTATTTTCTGCTAAGATGGAGCGGACGTATGCATGTGTGTGTGTGTGTGGGGTGTGGGTGTAGATGTGAAGTGTGGGGGTGTGGAGGAGAGTGTGTAGATGAGGGAGTGATGAGTGTGTGGTGTCGAGGGAAAGAGAGAGAGAGAAGAGAGAGGAGAGAGAGAGAGAGGGGAGAGAGAGAGAGAGAGAGAGAGGGGAAGAGAGAGAGAGAGAGAGGGGAAGAGAGAGGAGAGAGAGAGAGAGAGAGAGAGAGAGAGAGAGAGAGAGAGAGAGAGGAAGGGGGAGACAGAGAAGAGAGAGAGAGAGGGAGAGAGAAGACAGAAGAGAGAGGAAGGGAGAGAGAGAGAGAGAGAGAAAGGGTTTTTCTTCATTGAACAGCGTTAACTTTTTCTTAGAAATCCTAATTGCTACTCAACTTGTAGAGCAAAGACAGCGTTGAGCTGGAGTAAATCAGATATAAAAGTAATAAAAGTCATGATGGTTTAGCAACTTCATCTAATATTTTTAAATGCGTTCTTCCCTTTTCCACTCAGAGCAGGTGTAAAAACAACCGTCTATCATTAAATAAACGGGTTGTTATGATTTTTTTTTTTTTTTTTTCACAAAGAGACTCCGAACAATTAAGCACCATTCCCGCATTCGAATTTCCTCACGCCGAATTACCCGCCAAACAAAACACGAGATCAAAGCCCAAGTCACTGTTTTCCCGCCGCACGAACAAACACCGTTGACGCTAACCGACGCCCCATTCGACAATTACTGACTCAGCAACACCATTTAACGCCTGTGTCTACGTAATTAAGTTATCCGAACCAGAATCTCGTATCGGCGCATGATAACCATGCAAGAGAGGAGAAAACAAAAGAGAGAGAGAAAAAAAAGATATGTTCCTGCGAGAGATACATCATACCTGGCGGCCACAAGACGGCGGCAGTGTTACCATTACCGACCAGCCACCATGGGGCCTGAATAGCGTTGCCAAACGAATAGACGTCGCCTTCTGATGGACTGGTATAAAGCTGTGCATGACCGTGTTTCCGATTCGGCGATACCATCTGACATAATTACGAGAGAGGGGAGGGGTGAATGAAAAAAGGAAAAGAAATGATGTGATGCAGATAGAAACTGATTTGTTCCAGTGATATAAATAAGAAACAAATCAAAATGCCTTTTAAGGGTTGCAAAGACATGCATACATGTGTATGTCTGAATAAAAGCTGATGCATATATATCATATATGATAAATATGACTATAATATTACATAGTGGGTGGTGTGGGTTGATGAATGGGTGTGTGTGTGCGTGTGTAGTGTGTTGTGTGTGTTTAGCATGTTGCTGTTAAGGTGCGAAGAATGATCATGGGGTGTCGTTGTGCATAACATATATAGATTTTAAATAATATAATAGAATAATAGATAGATATGGGACAATATTATATAGAGAGAGGATGTGGTGGTGGGTGAGTGTGACAGAGATGTGTATTTTTTTTTTTTTTTTTTACATCGGACAAAAAAAATCACACATAATGACTGAACCCGTATGTATGTACGCATGCATATACACATAGATACACACATATGTGTGTGTGTGTGTGCGTTTGTGAATGTGTGCATGTATATACATATATATAGACGCATATATGTGTGTGTGATGCATATGTTAAAATTAAACACGTCTTTTTTTCCTTTACTGTTAATTCTGTTAACAAATACATTATATACATTCCAAGTTTTAGAAAAGTGATACTCCTACTTTACACAGTTACAAAATGTTTCATCACAAAATAATTGCTTTTGAAGTCAGTTAATCGATTCCACAGTCATCTGCAATGTACATGTGTGTATGCAGTCACATTTTATTAACACACGTTCATCTTTATTACTTTAACCACCTGCTAGATGTCCTTTTAATAAGAAACGTCCCGCTCCATTTGATTTAGTTTCTCCCTATCGTTAGAACATCTTTGTTAGTCCATGCTGTAAGCTCATGCTGATAGAACTTCTTTGTTATCCTCGGTTAGTGCCTGCTACTAGACCTTCTAGGTTAACCCTGCCACTAAATACTGCTTCTAGAACTTTTTTTTTTCTCTGTTGGTAGAACTTCTTTTGCGTTATCACATGCTGCTATAACTTCCTCTAAAAGCCCATAGTACTAGAATGTCTCGAGTGCCAGCCCACTCTCCACAGCATCTGCTTGACCCCCCGACTTCCTCACACAAATCCTCCTGTGACCCTGGCTCTCTCCAACCCTCCTCAGCACCTGTTTTGCTCCACCACACCTGTCACTGGGCGAAATATGGAAGACAAACGACCGGTGTCCAATGTTATTAATTTTCCTTTTACGGTGCTCATAGCCGTACCCTGAACACCGTCTCCCACGCCGCCACCGCCGCCCTTCGTTTGTCAATTCTCGCTCGCCTGTTCTCGTGTAACAGGAGACTCTATTGCTCCTTTGCGCTCGGTCTAATTTTTACTTGCTTTGTTGTTTTTAGTTTCTTTTCATTTTTCTTTTTTTTATGTCTTCTGTATCATTTTTCCTCCTCTCCTCTTCGGTCACATTCCGTTTTCTTTGGTTCTTGTGTTTCCCATTTTCTTCCATCATTTTTCTTCGGACTTCCCACGCCTTTTTCCTCTCACTTCCTCATTTTCCCTTCAACTATGTGTGTGTTGCGGCGGTATCACAAGAAGAGGCTGAGAGAGAGAGAGAGAGAGAGAGAGAGAGAGAGGGTGGTTGTTTGTGGAGAAGGTGGAAAAGGAGGGAGGGAGGGAGTGAGGGAAGGAAGGAGGGAAAAAAAGGCGAGTCAAAGGTCTTGCTGCCGGAGAAACCGCAGAATCTCCTTTTCTCTTTTCTTTTTCTTTCTTTAACTACTTCTGAAACATGGCTTTTCGTTAGTGGGGAACTTCGGTTAATTTGTACAAATCTCTGCGCGGAAATGTTTTTAAACATAAATACGTCACATAATGCAACAAATAAACACGACAGTGAGGCAGATAGACACGCAGAGAGAGAGAGAGAGAGAGAGAGAGAGAGAGAGAGAGAGAGAGAGAGAGAGAGAGAGAGAGAGAGAGGGGGGGAGGAGAGAGGGGGAGTAGAGAAAAAGAGAGAGAGAAGTAGAGAAAGAAAGAAGGAAGGAGAGAGAGAAGTAAAGAAAGAAAGAGAGAGATACAAAGACGGACAGTTAGACAGACAGAGAAAGAAGGAAAGAGAGAGAGAGAAAACGGTTTGGCATGGGGTATAGACCTATCCAACTCTGGGATATTGATGTGGCGTGGCCATTGGGTGGACCCAGACTAAGATCTGGTTCTGTGGCTTATGACATACTGAGCTTATCCCAACTCTATTCGCTATGCCAGCCGTTGTATACAAAGTTCTGAGATGTAATATTATTATAGGCTTGTTTGATTGTAGGCCATACAACATGGAATATGATATTTTCTAATAGCTTGTAAAAACATCGCATAAATTCTGTGTATATTCGCTATGCCTGCTGTTGTATACAAAGTTTTGAAATGTATATTGTATGTTTGTGGTTAGGCCTATCAACCTGGAATAGTTGATGTCATAGTGCTTGGAACGTACGTAAATAGTTGTTATCTGTAGGATAGATGAGATAATGAGTTTCCACTTTTTGCTATGCTTTTATTCTGTCATACAAAGCTTTACAATTATTCTGGCATACGCTATGTTAGAAGTACCATTTCACGAATTAGGAAATTATTCATGCTGTAGTAAAACGTATCGTGCTCAATTCTTTGTAATTCTTGTGTAAGTATTCTTACAAATGAAATAATGTATGTTGTTTATATGTTAGTATACATAATATTTATCTTCTATCATTTTGTAACGTTACGTAATATGTGTATATACTAGTGCAAGGGAGTATTGTTCAAAATTAATTAGAAACGCGTTTAGATGTTATTCGAGGTAAAAATTGAGGTTCAATTTTGAAACATCCATACTGAGGTACATGGTCATGTTATTAGCATTTTCATCCATTCTCTGAATAAAAAGTCTTAAGTGTATGTACATATTTACAAATCCGTGTAAAGTTAATATTATATAAATAGTATAAATATTGCTATATATATTACTATATATATATATATTCTTTCATTTATGTTAAAGGTATATTACTAAGTGCAGAGTTATCTTAAATAATATAAAGGGTAATAATCGAGTATAGTAAAAATGAAGGAATTTGAACATCACATCACTACGACACACATCATATTATAATACAGCATTTTTTATATTTATATTATATATATTAATAATCTTAACATGGAATATACAATATATAATATATAACGCATATATTGTATATATATATATATATATATATATATATATATATATTATATATATATATATATTTATTGTGATGTATTGAATATTTGTATGTTAGTGTGTACATGTTATTACATCTATAATGTAATATACATTAATTGTATATACATAGACATATATAAGGCCACAATAAAACAAGTAAGAATCAGAGAGACACACAAGCCTACATAAATGTGTATTTTAATGACCATTCATCCTGACCGGCAACAAAATCAGCTAATCAATGAATACAAACGATAATTTTTTTTTTGTGCATAAGGCGCCTTTTCATTAAGCCACGTAATTACCAAGAGCTCACCCGCCATTCCGAAGCTCCGCCACGCTTCGGAACCGAGACGAATCAGTTTACGCCCGAGACCCCCTTCCTCGCTCCTTGGCGGAGGTCGTGCGGCGCGCGGCTGCCTCCCTCCCGCCGCGGTCTTCCTGGCTTGTGCAAAATAACGTGCTGTTTGCTGTGTGTTTTTTCCTTATTAATTGTGAAAAGTGAGTAGTTTAGGTCTTATTATTGTTTTTTTCTTTATTTATTTTTTCTTAGCGTTACCTTGTATATTTATTATTCCGTCTCTCTCCGCGATCTTCCCAACATGTATAAAGTAAAGTGCTGTTTTGTTGTGTTTTAGTTAATTGTGAATAGTGAGTAGTTCTGGCCTTATATTTTTTATTTATTTTTTTATTTTTATTTTTTTATTTTATTTATTTTTTTTTTTTATTTACGTTACTTTATGTGTAACTTCAGTTAACGCACTGAATTGAAATAAATAAATATTCCGTATCCCTCCCCGATCTTGTGTAAAATAACATGGTATATTATTTTGTGTAGTCTAGACCTTAATTGTTGTTGTTTTCAACGGTAACTTATATATGTGTAATTTTTGATGGAGCTGAAGTGAAGTGAAATATGCGTTAGGTTATTATTTTATTTTTTATTGTGTATAGTGAGTAGATTAGGCCTGACATTTTTTTATTCTTATTTTTAACGGTACCTTATAGATGTGTTATTTTTATGATTGAGGTTATATGTTCGTTATTGTTTATTAATTTATTTATTCTTATTATTTATTTGTATATATATCTGTTATATTCTACAAGTCGTGTGTAATGGAACAGTAACGTTATCGTTATAACATAATTTGAAAGAAGAGCTATTTCAGTCACTGTCACTGTTACCAAAAACATCGTTATCATCATCAACATCGGCGTCCTCATTGATATTATCATTATTATTATTACTTTTGTTGTTGTGGCAGTTGTTGTTGTTTTTATTATTATTATTATTATTATTATTATTATTATTATTATTATTATTATTATTATTATTATTATTATTATTATCACATATCATCATTAATCACCATCTCCATCATCATCATCACCATTACCACCATTACCATTACCATTACCATCACCATCATAATCATCACCATCATCATCTTATGAGGATGGTGATGATGATGATCCTCATTATTATGATTATCATGCAATTATAACATCTATAACCATTGCCATATTCCTCGTCATAATAACTATACTACGTAATAAAATTCACGAATCAAAGTCCCGGCATTCCATGAAGGAGCGCGGGAAACAAGGAGCCGATTTAAATATGGTAATTACGCTTGTTACAAAAGTCTTCCGCACTCGACCCATTAACCCATTAACGCCTACCACGACCCATTACGCCCTCAGACCATTAACAAGCTGTGTCCTGTCACCCGGTAAATGATCGGTGTCCTTCGGTATCCTTCGGGAGGCCTCGAGCGTGAGGGGGGGGGACGCGGCAGGTTACGTGATCAGATCGCCCTCAGTCCTCCGCGATAAGGACGAAGGGTTATCACGCCCCCGGGCCGCCCGTGTTATTATTTTAGAGGGAGAAGGAGGGCGGGGTTTGAGAACAGCTGTTTAAAAGCGGCGGGTGATGGATGAGGGCGCGGTGGATTTCGGAAGCTGTGTGCTGGCAAGGGAGGTAACGGGTTACTCGCGGCTACGTTACGAACACGCCTTCGGTAATCCGGTTATGGCGTCCTTACAAATGGTTTTGGTAATCTGTACTACGGCTCTGACAGATTCATTAGCTGTTATCTGGAGGTGGGATTCGCGCAGCTGGGATAAACTCTTGTGTTATTTTACGCTATGCTTTTTTTTTTATTTTTTTTCTATTGGGTTTCAGTGTATTATTTTCGTAGTTGTATTGGTATATGCAATATAAGCATCGGGCTAGTTTGTTACCCAAATAGATGTTATTTTGAGAATATGAAAGTCATTCGATCTCTTTCTTTAAAAAAAAAAAAGAGAAAAAAAACCCTAGTGCCTATTTTGATAACATACAACGAGCAGTATTTTATTTCCATTTTTCTATAAATCTCCTCTGCCTGCCCGGGACAGATCTAGATTTCAGTAGAAAGTTAGATCCAGGACCAGGATATGGGAGCGAGCGAGCGAGCAGCGTGCCCGGCGAGATTACCAAACATGGCGTTTCCGATACCATCACCTGTGCGTCGAACCTCCATGAACCTGACCCGTTTACACCTGAACAGGCACTAATTCCAGGTATTTGTCGGCGTTATCTGCGAGCCACAGGAAATGGCCTTCTTCTCGGGACAGGGACAAACTTGACATCCCCTACCCGACACGTTTTTCTTTGCTTGCTGCCTCCTTTCGCCTCCTCCTTCCTCTTCTTCCTTCCTTCCTCCTCCTCCTTTCGCCTCCTCCTTCCTCCTCCTCCTTTCGCCTCCTCCTTCCTCCTCCTCCTTCCTCCTCCTCTTTTCGTCTCCTCCTCTCTTCCTCCTCTCCCTCCTCCCTCCTCACTCCTCCATCCTCCTCCTCTCTCCTTCCTCTCCTACTCTTTCTCCTCCTTCCTCCTCCTCACTCCTCCCGTTCCTCCCTCCTCTCCCTCCTCCTCTCCTCCGTTCCTCCACCTCCCTCCTCTCCCTTCTCCCCCTCCCTCCTTCCTCCTCCTCTCCATCGTTCCTCCAATCTCCCTTTCTCCCCTCCTCTCTCTTCCACCTCTACCTCTCACCTCCTTCCTCCTTCCTCCTCTCCCTCGTTCCTCCACACTCTTCCTCTCTCCTGTCCGTCCATCTGTCGACGTTAACAGCAACAGTTGCTCCGCGCTCCTTAGCCTCCAATCCTCCTCGTTCATCCCCTTCTCCTACCCTCCTCCCCTATATGATCCTCACATCATGGGAAGAAGTTGACATTTACTGTGGTGTACGGCAGTAAAGATCGTCTTCCTATGCTTTAGATCAATGCCTTCTTGTTTTTTATCTCCTGGTGTCTGTGCTGTCTTGTTTACCGGGTTTACACTTTAATGTCTAACACGTTTATAGAGTGGGTCTTGTAGCGATTTGCAAGTGTGTTATCATTAGTACCCAAGGTAGGATGTTTTCACAACACTACAATCAACAAAACACTAACTGATCACTACTACTCACATCATATATGATCTACTAATTATATATATTATATTATATATAATATATATATTTATTATAAAACAACTATTTAAAAAATATAACATTATATACGAATATTCATATGTGCGTTTTTTGCGTGTGTCATATGTTATATTTTATAATATATTATATTATATATATATAATATATATTTATTATATATAATATTATTATATATAATATATATATATCATATATATAATATATATATATATATATATATATATATATATATATATATACATATACATATGTCTATGTGTATCCATATATGTGTGCGTGCGTGCGTGTGTGCGTGTGAGTGTGTGTGTTATGTGTGTGTGTATGTGTATGTGTGTGGGGGGTGGGGGTAGGGGGTGGATGGGTGTATTGTTTGTTTGTGTGTCTTTTTATAGACATACACAAGAATCTTGTAAGAGTTACTTTGGTAGTACTGTTATTCTGTCTACTAAATAAATTGCCTACAGTAAATACGAAATGTGAAAACCACCCCAAAGTTGCTGTCATCCTCGATATCTTATTATATAGTGTTCTACGTTACGGTGTATTCGTGGACATGGACGTCTGTTTCCTAAGATCTTTAAGAATACTAGAGGAATACATTTGCAATCGTTTGTTGCAATAAAACCAAACTTAATTTTACGATTGCAGTGAACAACATACTCAAACCCATTTAAAGTGTTCCTAAACATACTGATATCCATAATTGTAGTTATTATGCACTTAATCGTGTACATATGTGTGCATACGTTTATCGCATTTAGAGCAGCAGATTCACTGACACTCTCCTGTCTCCAATGAGAAACCTAAACAAATGAATTATTCAAATTAGAATGTCAAAAAAAAAGGTTTGAGAATTCAGTTCTGTAGATTTATCAAAGATGATTCAAATTTGACTTTGTTGGTTGTAGATCTGTAGCAAATTCACATTGTTTTGAAGGTTATATGAATTAGAAATGAGGAGGCTGGGTGGTGTCTCTCACCCGGATGGAGCGCTTGCTTAATATATGCTTTAAACATTATTAGGGGCCGTTGGGACCTTTCCTCGGCTGTCCGTGAACTTGTGGGTGCGCCTCTCGCCACTCGTTCTCTTGCTTTATCTCTCTTTATCTGCATTTCCCTCTCTTGCTCATTTTCGCTCTATATACCCCTTTCCTGGACTTTCTTTCCCCCTTTCCATCGCGATAAAAGAGACTACTCTCCTTCGTATAAGCATTTGACGTTGTTGGTGTAATTAACCTCGCTAATTTTCTCTGTTTATGTCAGTTTCGTTTCCTGTCGTCGCCATTACTACTGATCACTTCTTAATTTTTCTGTGTAAAAAAAAACAAAAAAAACGTCAGGATGTAACACACACAAACCCAATTAGGCAACATCCTTGTTTTGTGGGAGTGGCAAGAGATAAGGGAAGACGCAGCACCATCTTGGGTCAGTAAAAAGGAAAAGGACATGTATAAACAAA
>NC_051402.1:521488-538988 GCF_015228065.2 Penaeus monodon
AATAAAACTAGACGTTAAAGAAACACACAAACAATATATTCCGCTTAAAAAAACAAAAAAATGCTAGACGTTAAAGAAACTCACAAACAATATATTCCGCTTAAAAAAATAAAAAAAAATGCTAGACGTTAAAGAAACTCACAAACAATATATTCCGCAAAAAAGACTCAACTTCATGAATGAAAGTGAAAGACGGATCCACGTGCGCACGCAAGGCTAATCCTCCTGCGTCTGTTCTGTTCTGTGCTTGAGTGTCATAACACTTCAGCTTCAGACTGGTGTCGTTTGGAATAAGAAGATTAGCAAACCGTCGGACCGCCTCCGTGTCCTTTTAAGTCTAAGATCGCAAATTCTTATTGATTATAAATATGCATGTGTTTAAAGAGCCGGAGAAGACGTCGACGTGCCTAGTCTCCTTTGTCTAATAGCAGGGATCTCCTAGTAGAGCGTTCAGGAAACCTCCAAATTCGGGTTGTTTGTGAAAGCCTCGGTAGGCAGAGAAGTAGGAATTTCAAAGCGTATTGTCTTTGTAATATTATTTTACTTTTATGTGTTTGTTTATTATGTGTGTGTGAGTGAGAGAGAGAGAGAATCTCTGAATGGAAACTTGAACTCTTGTTTATCTTGCTGTCTGTTAGGAAAATGTGCACTTATCTGCTCGTCTGCCATTCTAGTCCTTTGCCTGTCAATTAAAAGTTACTTTTATATTAGATTATTTTATTGGATTCTCATACACATATATATATATGCATGTGTATGTGTGTGTGTGTCCGTGCATGTTCGTGTTCGTGTTCGTGTACGTGTGCGCGTGCGTGTACGTGTTCGTGTGTGCGTGTGCGTTGCCGTCCCACGTTGTAATCTCGGCTAAACAAGAAGCCGAACGCCCATTGAGAACATCGGCGTGTCTCAGCTGAGCTCGGGCGAAGGAGCAATAAAACAGCATGAAACCGTACTCGCGGCTCGACACTCGGAAACCCGTTCTGACGCCGCATCAAGGCCTTCATTTAGCAAGAGATCACACAGTCTTGTCAGGTCCGGTGAATTCATATTTATTTTAGAGAGTGACTTTCAGCATATTCGGAATTCTCCAGAGATGAAGCTGCGGTTAATGTCATATTTTTTTTTTTTTTTTTTTTTTTTTGGGTTAAAGTAATGTTTATTTTTTTGTATTATTTTTTTCTATTTTCTATTTGTTTAGTTATCCATTCGTTTATTTTGGATCAAAACACACGGTTCTCTACTCCTCTCTGTTACTTCCTTCTTTCTTAACAATATGGCCTTCTTTTCGCCTTTTTATCAACTCCTCTGGTTTCTTTATCACTAACGTCTGATCTCTTTCTCTTCCTTAACCCTAAAATACTCCAGAAGTCTTCTTTGTCCCCCTTACCCCCCCCCCTCTCCCCCCACCACCGTCTCAGTCATCTCTCTTCTTCCCTGTAGCAGTCACACACTCCCCCCCCACCCCACGCTCACTTGACTCCTCCCCTCGAATTCATTTGCCACGCCTTGCCATCTGGCCCCGCCCCGAAATTTTTCATTTCATGACATCTTTCTGTCTCTTTCTGGCTCTGGCTATGTGTTTCTGTCTCTCGTTTTCTTTCTCTCTTTCTCGCCTTCTCTTTCTTTTTCTTTTCTCTCTCTCTCTCTCTCTCTCTCTCTCTCTCTCTCTCTCTCTCTCTCTCTCTCTCTCTCTCTCTCTCTCTCTCTCTCTCTCTCTCTCTCTCTCTCTCTTTCTGTTCCCACATTTCCTAATTTAGCTGTAACTGAGTGAGTGAATGAGAGAAATAAGGGGGGCAGAAAGATAGGTAGACACACACACAGACACACACACACACACACATATATATATATATATATATATATATATATATATATATATATATATATATATATATATATATATATATATATATATATGTATGTATGTATATGTATATGTATATGTATATGTATATGTGTGTGTGTGTATATATATATATATATATATATATATATATATATATATATATATATATATATATATATGTATAGACAGAGAGAGAGAGAGAGAGCGAGAGAGAGCGAGAGAGACAGAGAGAGCCTTATGCATCAACCTAAAAGTCTCCTTAATCCCTTTTATAATGTCTAAATGAGCTGTTGTGTGCTTAGGCTATTGTACGACAAAAGGTCATAGTTGTAGACCGTCTTTAAATCTCGTTGCCAAACAAAAGTCACCATATAATCGTTTTTTACCCTTTGCCAGACACGACGGAGATAAGATGCGCACAAAAACTCGTCTCTTTTATGTGATATTTAGGCAATCGAATGAAAAGAGAAAAAATTACGGGGCTCACTCCACCAGAGGAAGAACACTCACACCAAAGATCTCAAGTGCACGTACAACTTTTTTGCGTTCCCGCGTGTTGACCGACCGAGCGTCGGTTGCAAAAGCCGATTCTATAAGCTGTTCGAACGATAATTATCTTTATGACCGATCCTCTACGCGCGGACTACCGAACGTTGCGAGTGGTCTCCCCGGGTGCCATTTTTTTGCACGGCTTCCATTACTTTCAGGGGAGTTTTCACGGAGAAGCACCATTAGGAGATGGCTATCGCGAGCAGCCAGGTTACGCCGGGGAGACACCCACAGCCATATACGAACGGTTACTCCCCGGGGACCGTCAGGGAGGGGATTTCCTGATTACAATAGACGTCATCATTAAGAGCCTTTGAGATACGGGGTCCTTCCATCACTCTTTTAGGGGCTTGGAGGATTACCGTACATTTCCTCGCATCAAGCACGTTCTAGATACAGTGGTTCTTGGCCTTTTTATACTCACAGGACTCTTTAAGAATCGGATGAAAAGCTATGGATTTCCTTCCCCAGAAATGTTCACATAAACACAACTATGTATACAATGCGTATAATGTATTTGATTTATTGAAATTTGATTGTCTCATACAAATGTGAGATACGCAAAGTATTTCTTTTTAACTTGAAAGGAAACAGTATAAAAGAAATACACTAATATAAACGTTATTTTTTTATTTCAATTTTTATTTCAACCTTTAGAACATTACATTCTCATTTACTAATTACCTGAAAGAAAAACGGTAAATAACACACGAACAGTTTCGAACGGCTGGAAATTCGAGAGCACAGTCGCACTTATCCAATCAACCTTGTTATGACAGGGCTTACTTTATGTACGTGTCGTGAGAGGCAAGTCCTTATTGGCCGCGACGAAAGGAGATTGCCGCCGCTCCCCAATCAAGATGCGATGCAGCTAATTTGCGGCTAGCCTCGCGGGGACCCTGCTGCGTGAGGAACCGTCTGCGAGAGGAACCGTCTGGGCGGTTCGGCGATCTCATGCGAAATGCTTTCAGGAGAGGAAGGAAGTTAAGAGCGATTATGATCGGTTAAAATTCCGGGGATTGATGAAAATACCGAAGCGTGTTAGGAGAGTCAGGTACGGTTAGATATCGAGTTAAGAGAGGATGGGCAGGGATGGTCCTCTTAGTTTGAGAAATATTGCTTGTGTCTTTGGTGCGCAAAGTATTGTCTTTCTTTGTTATGTATATATATATATATATATATATATATATATATATATATATATATATATATATATATATATATATTATTTATTTATTTATTTATTTATTTATTATAATTATTATAATTTTTTTATTATTATTATCATTATTATTATTATTATTATTTTGTGTGTGTGTGTTTGTGTGTGTGTGTATGTGTATATGTATGTGTGTTTATATACATATATACACATTTTGGGGGGTTTTCTCTCTCTCTCTCTCTCTCTCTCTCTCTCTATATATATATATATATATATATATATATATATATATATATATATATATATATCCCTCTGTCCCTCTCTCTCTCCCTTCTTCCTTCCCCCTTCCCTAACTCCCTCCCTCCATCTCTCCATCTCTATCATTATCTATCTTCCATCCCAATCTATTCTCTCTCTCCTCCTCCTGAAAAATCGTCCGCTGAATCACCTGCTTAGCGTATGGAAATGGACTCTTGCGGAACCTCCTTTTCACCGCCCATCCCCCCCCCCTTCTCCCGCCCACGCCCACACGCCCCCCCCCCCCCAAGCAAGCAATTAACCCCTATTCCCTCTCGGTTCTCCCTTGGTTATAAATTCGCTTCTCATTAATGCCTGGGCGAGGCGTCGGCGAGTCCTGGCGCCAGGTTCCTTTCATGGAAGGGGAGGAGGGGGGGGGGGGAGGAGGATTCCAGCTCACCTGAAAAGCTCTCGGGTTCGAAGATGAAGCTCGGGTTGTTCGGAATGATTCGATTCTTTGACTCGGTTGTTCAGAGATATCTGGAGTAATTTTTTTTTTCTGGATTTTTTTGGACAAGAGGTTCTTGATTTTTTCGTTTTTTTTTTCTTTCTTTCTTTTTCTTTCTCTCTTTTTCTTTCTATCTTCGGGTGAGCTGGAATCCCCACGAAGCAAGGGGATTCCAGCTCACCCCCGAAAAAAACAACAACTTTCGGTTCGAAGATAAACCCCAGTTTATTTATGCTTTTTTCTGGACTCGGTTTTTGAATTAGCGGTTCGTTTTTTTTTCTCGGATGATTATGCTACATATTTCAAATATAATTCACTACGTACAGAAGTAGAAAAAATACTGATAATAATAATTATAATAATATTGAAATCCTCCAGCACCTACCTCGTCACACTAACTAACCCGCGCAGCCATCCAGTTCCAGGGATTTGCAGGATGACAGGCTTTTCGCTTGCTGTCTGCTGTCGGCTTTTGACTGGGAATGTCTTGAGGGTGCCATATCGGCAGCCTTTTGGTTTCACTATCTTCTCTTTGTATCTCTTTTCTCTGTCTCTCTCTTTCTCACTGTCTTGGTGTCTCTATCTCTCTCTCTCTCTCTCTCTCTCTCTATATATATATATATATATATATATATATATATATATATATATATATATATATATATATATATATCCCTCCCTCCCTCCCTCCCTCCCTCTCTCTCCATCCCTCTCCCTCTCCCTCTTTCTCTCTCTCTCTCTCTCTCTCTCTCTCTCTCTCTCTCTCTCTCTCTCTCTCTCATTCTCGCTAGTTTTCTCTGTAGTTGTATCTGTACATCCATTTAGCATTATATCTATCTATGTCGTCGACCCTCGTACAAATAAACACACTATATTCGAACCATTTCTAGGGTCGTAGTACCCCTCACGTGCTATAAGTATATCCTGTATGTGCCACTGTGAGACATATACAGCATACCTCTACATAATATATCGCAGGCCCCCCCCTCACCCCTCACCCCTCCCCTTCGCTTCCCGTGCCATTTATTTTAAAACGTTTGCCCCGCCCTTTCCCCCTCCCCCCCTTCCCCCTCTCTCCGTGCCAGCCTCTGCTTGTGGACAGAGAGTGGGGTCCGGACCCTCGCACCCCTGTCGACCCCGCCCCTGTCCCCGCCCCTACACCCTTCACCCTGCCATAACATAGGCATCGTGACTTCGCCTCTATCCCCTTTCCCTGCTCCCTTGCTCTCCCTACCTTACCCCCTGCCCCCCCTACCCTACCCGCTGTTCCCTCTATCCTTCCTCCCTGCCTCCCTCCCTACCTGCTGTTCCCCCTCCCTACCCCCTGTCTCCCCTTCCCTGCCCTATACCCTACCTCTCCCCTCACCCCCATCCCCTGGCTCAGCTCAGCACCGAGTGAGGATGACGAAAACACTGGCTTCTCACTTTACACTTTTATTTATATATTTATTTTATTTTGTATCTTTTATTTATTTATTTACGTATTTTATTGTGTATTTTTATTTACTCAGTTATGTATTTGCTCTTGTATTTCTTCTCTCTCCCTCTCCCTCTCCCTCTCCCTCTCCCTCTCCCTCTCTCTCTCTCTCTCCCTCTCCCTCTCCCTCTCCCTCCCTCTCTCTCTCTCTCTCTCTCTCTCTCTCCTCTCTCTCTCTCTCTCTCTCTCTCTCTCTCTCTCTCTCTCTCTCTCTCTCTCGTTGATGCGTTCTCCTATGTTAAAGGGACAGGTAAGGGAGCGGATATTTGTGTTGGTGGAACGGACGAATCAGAAGGTCAAGGCGTGGAAATGAAGGAGGAAGGAGGGAGGAAGGAAGGAGGAGGAAGAAGGAAATAGATAGGAAAGGAAAATGGGAATCATGGGGATAATTGTGATGATGTTGGCAAAATATTCACGGAAATTATAATACTAAGGGTGATGGTGTCGATAAAAATAATAACAATGATGATGGTGATGATAATGATAATGAAACATATAATAGTAATAATGATGATGATGATAATAATGATGATAATAATCAAGGAAATTTTAATAATGATGATAATGATAATGATGACTGTCTCATTTCCAATAAGTCTAGTTTTTGCATTGTGGGTTTTTCTACCATAATATCTACATGGAAATGTGTTTTACCATTCATTATAATGATAGTAATAATAATAATAATAATAATAACTGTGATAATTAATATAATATACAATAACGATGATGATGTCGATACTACTAATATTAACATCATCATTTTCTCATGAAAAATTATTATCATTCATAAAACTCTCTTCCTTCTCACAAGCGATTCTCAGAGAGCGAACGAAAACGTCCTGTAAAGTGAACGAAATCCACCGCCTCTGTGATACCGACCACAATGCTATATGTCCGTTCTTCAACATGCGTCAAGTAATGATCCTAGATCTTCAATGCTATAGTGATGTAACGCGTCAGGGACAGTGACATAGTCCCTAGGCATTCATAAGCTTAAACGAAGTCAAACAAGTAAAAAAGAAAGAAGTTTTCGAATGAAGAATTACTGTTAATAACCCCCCCCCCTCCCTCCATCTATTTCCCCCATCTAAATGTGCTTTGTCACCTGTCCCATATAACTGTCTACAGTGTCTGGTGAAAAGACAGGCACAGCTGTTGTCTGGCCGCCCGATCCCTGGCTCCACCCCCCTCCCCCCCCCCTCCTCGTCGTGATCTCGCCCCTTGTCTGCTGTCTGCGCGATGACCAAGACTCTCGGCAGGGAAGAGAGAGGGAGAGAAAAAAAGAGAAAAATTAAGGAGTGATAAAAAAGCGAAGAAGAGATAAAAAGGAGGAGAGATAAATAAACGAAGAGTGAAATTAAGGAGAGATAAAAACGCGAAGAAGAGATAAAAAGGGGGAGAGAAACTAAGGAGAGATAAATAAGCGAGAAAGAGAGAAGCTAAGGAGGGAGAAAAACGAAGAGGCGAGAAACTAAAGAGAGATAAAAAAAAAAAAGATAAACGGATGACTGAATCCTCCATTACTGCGTTGATTCAGTCTCGAAATCCTCGTTCGTGATGGAGGATTGTAGAATAGGGAAGTGGAAGAGAGAAGAGAGAGAAGGAAAATGTAAGAAGTTAACCTCTTTTTTTTTTTTTTCTTTTTTTCTTTTTTTCTTTTTTTTTTAGCGGCTGAATCGTGTGTTTACGAGTCGCTTATCGCGGAAGTAAAGTTTATGCTATGCCCACCACAAGAAAAATAATTGCTGTGGTGTTTATAGCGCCCGGGGAGCTTAGAAATTAAAATGGGCGAAAAAGGTGGTTTCGAAATCGATGAAAAAAAAAGAAAATTCGAAATTAAAATGATTGCAGGAAAAGGAGCTAAAAAAAATAATTGAAAAAAGAAGCTTATAAACTAAACTCGATGAACACACACACAAAAAAAAACAATAGAAATTAAAAATTAACTTAAAGGGAGCTTAGAAATGAAAATAAAACGTGGATGGATTGCTGGCCAGCCCCGCCTCATGGACCATTTAAGCCCGCGGTCTCTTGATGTTGTCATGCTGCATTTGAGCGGCCGCTTGTACAGGAGATAATGCTATCGTGCCCGCGGCGGAGACTCGCTGGCTCTCGCTCTGCATGCTTGTTAACGCTGAGCAAATCTTTCACGGTAGTTGTTCACAAGATTAAGTTATCTCTCGTCTGGTGCGGCGCTGTCTCCTCGGCTACGTGCTGTGGCATCGGGGAAGGGAATTCCGTGTCTTGGAGTTGTGGCGGCATATCGTCTTGGGACGGATATTCGTTTCTGTCAGATGTCGGTGATGTTTGTAAATCACCCATGTTTGTTTTTGTTATTTATTTATTTTTTGTTTGTTTGTTTGTTTGTTTTTTGTTTTTTTGTGTTTCTCCTCCACAGGATCTCGAATAAAAGATATATTTATATTTTCTATTTGCGCACCAGATGCAAGTACCAGAGCCCTGGCAGAAGCATTCCTGAAGAGGCAGACGAAAGTGGATGGCGAGGGCGGGAGGAGGAGGAGAGGGGGCGGGGCGGGGAGGGGCGGGACGGAGGGGCGTGAATCGGAGGACTCGGCAACGGTCTGGACTTTCTCAGGGCGTTGCGAGGAGTCCGACGCCCTTCGTAATGTGAGAGTCCGCTCCCGTGCGAGGATGTGGCATTGCTGTCTGTTTAGGCGCGGGGGGGACGGCGAGGCTAGGGGGCGGAGGGGGCGGCGAGGGGTTTCTGAGGGGGGTGGGGGGAAGGCGGAGAGGTTAGAGGTTTCGGGAGGGGGGAGGGGATGGTGGGGCTAGGGGTTTCGGGGGGGAGGGGATCTGGGGCTAGGGGTTTCGGGGGGGAGGGTGAGGCTAGGGGTTTCGGGAGGGAATGGCGAGGCTAGAGGTTTGGGGGAGTGCGAGGCTAGGGGTTTCGAGGGGGGGGAGGCGACAAGACAAGGGGTTTCGGGAATGGGTGACGAGGCTGGGGGTTTCGGGGGTGAGACTAGGGAGGGGGGTAAGGGGCGAGGCTAAGGATTTCGGGGGAGGGGTGGGGGGCGAGGCTAGGAAACAGGTGTACCGTGCATCAGCTCTGTAATTTGAATGAAGGAGAAACACTAGCTGTCGACATTCTGTTATATTCCTTTATGTAAATGACTCGGTGGGTTGTGCCATGCTGTGTATATATAAGGACTACCTCATGGGCAAACAGACACGCTTAAATGTCCCAGATAAAAACGAAGGGAAATGATTTACAGCAGACGTCTATTGGAAAGCTGCTTCGTTTCGCCCAGGAAGGTCTGTGCTTAACAACCCTCAAAGTACCAGAGAAGAAAATATTGCAAATTGAGTGGGAAATCATTATGACTCTTCGGACGAGCATCGTTGCCACATAAATACGTCCCATTTTACGAGTTGCGTCCATATTCAGGCCATATCCAGCGGGGAACGGCCACGGCGGTCGACATACAAGGAACTTGGACGTGCGAAGGCCTGCTCGTGCCATCACTTATCTTCGGATCACCGACTTTCGGCACGCAGTCGATAAACCTGGTCTTAATTAAAGTGGGACTCAGGTGCAAGGTACAGAGTAGTCCCTTGCTCGCTCGCTCTGTCTGTCTCGTTCTCTCTCTCTCTCTCTCTGTATCGTTCTCTCTCTCTCTCTCTCTCTCTCTCTCTCTCTCTCTCTCTCTCTCTCTCTCTCTCTCTCTCTCTCTCTCTCCTCTCTCTCTCTTCTCTCTCTCTCTCTCTCTCTCTCTCTCTCTCTCTCTCTATCTATCTCTCTCTCTCTCCCTCCCTCTCCCTTCCCCCCTCCCTCCCTCCCTCCCTCTCCCTCTGTCTCTGTCTCATCTCCCCCTTTCTCTTTCTTCCGCCATCTTTCTTTCTCATTCTCATTTACAGTGTTAGCGTGCTGGCATCTTGCAAGAAAGAGGTCTGTGTTTATCTAATTGCAAAGGAAGGTTTAACGCACAGTAGTTCCTTATTTTGCTTCGTCCTAAAAGAGGTTGAAAGAAATACCAAAACTCTCGACTCTTGACCTTGGCCGAGAAAGAGGGGCGGTTGTTGAAGTAGCGATGGAGCGGCATCGTTATGTACCGTAGTAAGTTATTGGTTACCCGAATCTCAGTGGTACTTTGTTCCTTTTGTGTGTGTGTGTGCGTTGCGTTGTGTGTGTGTGTGTGTGTGTGTGTGTGTGTGTGTGTGTGTATGTGTGTGTGTGTGTGTGTGTGTGTGTGTGTGTGTGTGTGTGTTGTGTGTGTGTGTGTGTGTGTGTGTGTGTGTGTGTGTGTGTGTGTGTGTGCTTGCGTGCGTGTGTGTTTGCGTTGGTGTGTGAACATATATACATACTTTCGTGCGCATATGCGTGTGTCACCGAACTTCACCAACTGCAAAATACTTTTCTGATCCAGTTCAAAATGGCGCGAAACCGCTTTATTCACAAGGATTCCTTTCCGCCCGAACTGCCCCGCTCAGTCTCCTCAGGACACTGAAGCCGAGCGCTGTGTCTCAGATTGGACACAGACATGCTTGAAGTGACTCACTTCTCCATTCAGGTCACTTCATTTCGTCTTGCAAGTTGCACGTGCAAGTGGTCCCTTTTGTGTCCAGGTAAGGCCGGTTCGTCAGCCAAGAATGCGGTTCGGCCGAATTACTTGTCCGGTTCGTTGTGGCCTTAAGGACGGTGGACTTGCTGCCCTTTGTGGCCGCCGGGACTTCGGGCTTGATCAGTCGCCGTGTCTCCGAGGATGCAGCACGCGCCAGCGGGCCTTCGAGGGCTCTTCTGAATCACTCGGGGGGGGGGGGGGTGCTGACTCATGCGAGAGGCATATATGTGTACATATGTACTTACACACAAATATAAATAAAAATATTAAATAATTTTTTAAAAAGTTTTTCATACATATATGCTATATGAATATTAATTTTTTTTTTTTTTTTTAAAAAAAAAAAAAAATACAATCTTAAAATAATAACATATTATATATTATAATATATTTAACAATAATTAATATATATTATTAAATAATATATTATATATATATTATATATATATATATATAAATGAATTATATATGTTATATTATATTATATTATATTATATATATGAACAATGAAAATATATATTAATATATATATATATAATATATAAAATATATATCTATGTGTATATATATATAATATATTATTGAATTATTATATTTCTCTATTCTTTTTCTTAATGATAATCTATATATATTATCATCAAATATATTCTATATCTATAAAATGTATATATCCAAATAATCATCTATTAAATCTATTATATTATATCTTAATCTATAATGTATATCTATATATATATATATACTACATCTATCTTTATGACTTATATATCATTATATCTATCTTTATATGATATATCCTCATTCCTATTATCTATATATATATCTATCTATATATATATATATATATAATTTTATATATCTTCTATATAATATTTATATATTTATCAATCTATATTATATTTATATATTTTTAATATTATTTTCTTATTATTATATCTATTAATTTTTCCTTTCTATATATATATTATTACATATATATCAAATATAACATACTTATATAATATATATTCTATATCTATTATATCTAATTATATTACATACATATAACACACACTACACCACCCACACACACAACACCACACAAACACACACACCACACACCACACTAATATATATATATATATATATATATTATTATATATAATATTATATATAATATATATAAGTATGTATGTATATATGTAAATATGCATACATACTTATACATATACATGCGCAGAATCAGCCCATAAAAGAGGTCTAATGTACTGGTCCATTACGTTTCAAATGTATTCAGAAATGGAGGAACGTACAGAGAATCCCTTTAGATAACCATCGTATCCCTTTAAAGAAAGCAAATGAACCGCAGAAAAACCAAATTCAGCTTCACCCGACGCGTCCCACAGCACCCAAGGGACACCCCAATCGCAGACTTCCGCGTTTCGAGAAAACGGCGAGCGGGTCGACGCGGGCCCATAGTAGCACGCCGAAAAGTGATCATGGATGCCTTTCGTGTGCAAATGTGATGACGGTCCGTGTAGTCGCGAGGAGGGGGCCGCTGCGTGGATATTCATCATGGCCACGCCGCCTCGCCGTCTCGCCACCTCCCGCCCTTTTTGGGAGCGGTGCCGCGGGTTTCGGGGCGGGTTCGGGGCGCCGCTTCGGGTTCCTCTCGTGAACGCCGAAGGAGCGGGTGGGGGCGGGAGGAGAGGGAGGGAAGGAGGGAAGGAGGCGTTCTGCCAAATTGCGCTTAATCACGGATAATGAGCCCGAGCTTGTCCGACATAAACGGGCATTAATTTCCTTACACGTGTTCATAAATCACATCCTACGTCGGTGTAAAGTTCCCTCGGACGGCGGGGTCAGACGAGGGCGGGAGGGAGGGAGGAAGGAAGGGAGGGAGGAGGTCGCTCGTCCGCCCGTCCGCCCGCACGCCCGCCTGCACGCCCACACGCCCACGCTGCTCCTCCCGCCGCGGTTGAGTGATGGCGGACACGGAGGCTGCGACGCGGTGCCGGTTGCCGAAAACAGGAAGATTAGTGTCGGAGATGAAAGTTACGCGACGCAATCAATATAGCTTTGTCCGCACAGACGCCGGGGAGGGAGGGGGAGGAGGCAAAGGGCCAGGAGGCAGAGGGCAGGGGGTAGGGGGTAGGGGCAAGAGGGCAGAGAGCAAGAGGTAGTGGGCACGGGGGCAAGAAGCAGGGGCAGGGGGCAAGAAGCAGGGACAGGGGGCAAGAAGCAGGGGCAGGGGGGAGTGGGCAGGGGGCAAGAAGCAACAGCCAAGGGGTAGGGAGTAAGAGGCAGGGAGTAGGGGGTCGTGGGCAAGAAGCAGAGGGGGTAGGGGGCACGGGGCAAGTGGCAGGGGGTAGTGGGCAAGGGGCAGGGGGCAGGGGTGTACCGATTCGACTGTGCACGACGGGTTTTTTGGGGGTTCATTTGTGTTTATGTAAGTGCACCTTCCGCCGGGAATTAGTCTGGCTGTTTATTGGAGGGTCCGTGATCTACGCGCGGGTTCAGGTTACGCTCCTAACGTTTTCTCACTAAACTCTCCTTAATCTATCGTTCCGCGTCTTAATATTAGGGTTCTTTATATTCTATTTGATATTTTATTAACAGTCTTCACTTCCCTATGTCGTTTTTTTATCATTTCTTTTTATCACTTCTTTCTCCTTTCATTCATTTTCCCATCATCTCTCATTGCTTCGCATTTCCCGTTTACCACTCTCTTCTCTACCGCCATTCTGCACCCCCCCCCCCCCCTTTCTCTTTCTTGGCGTCCAGTCCTCCTCCACGGGACACCAGAGCAGTAAGATTGTCCAGGACAACGTTCCATTTGTCGTGCGTAAGCCTTTTCCACCTCTATCCTTCCCCATACCCCCATGCCCTACCTCTGCGAATCCCCCCCCCCCCTCTACCTTTCCCCATACCCCTTTCCCCACCTGTGCGAACACCCCTATCTCTCCCCCATCTCCCAGTACCCCATGCCCCACCTCTGCCCCCGCAGGTACCGACCCGAACTCGTAAAGTGTAGAAGGAAAGATAATGCCCAGTGAATAGATATTGGCGAAGTCCCGTGGTACTGGTATCAGGCAGAAGTGATTATCTCGAAATGACTACGTTCGCCAATGAGTTGCTATCGGCCGATCTCGCCGGCAGCGCACCCCGGCGGAGCGCGTGAGTGCGCCCCGCGGCCGCCACCGAGCGTGAGGAGGACTTATAAGGAAGAACTGGAGGAGCTATCGTCTGCGAGCTGCGAAGCCGGTGCTCGGACACCCACTCCTCCCCGTCGAGGGTGGCTTAGCTTTGTACCTGCCCCTCGGTCGCTCACGCATTCATATCCGCGTCGAGACCACCTGGGAGGGGTGCTCTCTCTGTAGGTCCGTCTGTCTTCCTCTGTCTTTCCTATTCTCTCTATTTGTCAATTTTCATTTTTTATCTCTATTCCTAGCTTTATATCTCTGTGCCTCTCTCTGTTTGTGTCTGTTTGTCTGTCTTCTCTGCTGTCTCTCTCTCTCTCTCTCTCTCTCTCTCTCTCTCTCTCTCTCTCTCTCTCTCTCTCTCTCTCTCTCTCTCTCTCTCTCTCTCTCTCTTGCACACTTTTTCAATTATTTTTAAACCTCCAGTTTCCTTCCCATTTGAAACAAAATAGTCGCACGCTCCTTTGAAAACACATCAGGTGATTAATTTTCCTTTAATAGGGTTAAACTGTAAATTGTTATTTTCCTATGTTTTACAGACTTCATTAAGCACCTACTGTTAATTGAAATATGTTTACCTACCTACCTACTTACTATTTATCGACCTCTCTATTTCCTGATTCATTCATTTATCACTCCATTCATTTATCAAGTTTATAGCACGTCAGGTGTTTCAAACAAATCTACAAAGGCCCCCAACGTGACGAGAATCAATGGGATTCTTATTCAGTCATCTTAATATGCATTCGTATTTGTTTCCACAGATGGCCAAGATACACAAACACTATGAATGGACGGACTTGTATAGCGAAGGGTTTAAGGGGCAGCCGTTAGAGAGCGTTTTGTTTGGTCTAGTGAGCGGCCGCGGAGGCAAGAAAGCGCGCGGGAAAGGGCAATCATGGCGGCGCTCTTCGTGGTTCCAGATCCTTTTTGTTTGTAAGGTTTTATCTCCGACTCAGCGCGTTTAATTTAGTGGGTTGTAGCGCGTCACTCTCTCAGCGCTGGGTCTGTGTTTTGTGACGTGTGTGTTTGCAGGCGTGACTTGTGAGAGTGTGTGTGTGTGTGTGTGTTATGGGTATTGTTTTCGTAATGAGGGAGGTCGCATGGCGGGCGTGTTAGATGTAAACACTTCAAGATGAAATATCACCGAAGGAGCTTGAACATGGTTAATTCGTTAGTGTCTCCTGTGTGGTGTCAAGAGTGCCCAAGTGTGTCGTGTTTGTGATAAGCGAGTGTGACTGTTGGAGACGGCTTTCGGTAGGGTGTGAGTGCCATGAGGGCGGGGTTGTGATAGCAAGTAATTTTAGGTTATCTGAGGGTTAATGAGACTTATTCAGATTTCTAACAGTATGACCGCAGCTTTATGTAACACTATCTCGAAAATAAAACTTATTTACACCTCCGTTTTATTACTATTAGCTTATAAAACTTAATTAAATATTAGTACATGGCTTGAAGAGCCTCTTAACACGGGATAACAGTGAGGCGTAATTACCAACCTCTGTTACAAGGACACAATGGCGACCAGTGTAAACGTGGATAAGCAGTAGAGAACGATGATAAACGAGGTGCAGAAGAAGGGGCTAAGGAGGAGAGCAGCGCTTGAGGAGGGGAATAGCTTCAGCTGATTTATAGGGATGGAAATGGTACTCTGCTTGACTCAAGATAATGAGCCCTGTGAAAATGTCCCCCTGTTAGAATGCTTGAATTAAAAGCCGAATTCAGTTTATGGTTTCTGTATTTACTTTTATTTATTTTTTTGTTTATTTTTCTTCCGTGTGATTATATGAATTTTCTTATATTGAAAAGGCTCTTTACTTTTCATGCTCCGAACGCCAAGATGATGAAAACATAAGAAAAGTAATATTGACACTTTATGCAACTTCTGAGCTCGTAGTATTGACGATGTTCTTGGTGTGTAGCAAACACAGATTACAGACTCATTCAGTGTAAGGGGATCTAGTTTCACATCTTTTCAACAATGAAAATAAACCTCCACTTGACTGTCGATGCTGATCCATTTCCTTTTCTTTTTCTTATTACTTTGTTATTTATTTATTTATTTGTTTATTTATCATTACGTCCCCTGCTCCATGTAATATTAAAAGCGACTGTAATTTTTATATTTACTTTCCACGGTAGTAAGGGCCCGAAGAGCGTGTCCGAAACGGTGCAAATCGTAGTGTTCGGACGCAGTTCGTAATGGCTTTTCATTGTGCGGATAAGAAAAGTGACCAGAAGTGAGAGACACAGATAAAAGGTGATTTCCATCATCCATACTTATAATCTGGCACATGATACGCCATTGGAGTGTGAAAAGGAAGTTTTTTTTCTGCTGTTCACCTTGAGATCGTTGGCACCGATTCTGTCTACTTGCCGTGGAAGGCGTTTTCGTGTCCTAATATGGTCATGGGTGACTCATGTTTCCTGCTGTTAAAACCCTTCCCCGAGGAACCCTTCGCTCTCTTGCTCTGTACCTGCCGTGTTATACATATCGGGTCCTCTGTTGAATAAGATCCGCACGTGGTGTCCTTTTTTTATTACTGAAATGTTTTTGTTATTTTTTTAAGCCCCGGGTGGTAAAGCGAGTATGCTAATATGCTTTCATGATCAGAGTTTCTTGATAATGTAATGAAGAAGTAACAGTAATAATTGGATCTACAAATATAATAAGACACGATAAGCGAGAGCAAAGCTTATCGAGAGGGAAACTATTTTGCACTGCCGAAACTAACGCTTAAAACCGCGCTTCCACTCCTTGGGACTCGGGTCGAGGACGAGCGCCGCTGCCGTCGCAGGCGTAGCGGCGTTCGAGGAGCAAGACGTTGTAAAGCAATAAGGCGAATCCTGAGAGTGACATGCCATCTCGTAGCGCACGTCTGGCCGCGCATTTGGCTGACTTATTGGCAGTGATTTGAAGTGCGCCTGGCTGAATTTGCCTGAATTTAGGAGACGGGTTGAATTGGACCTTCAGACAAGCACGCGATAAAGATGCCGTACAGCCTGTAGCAACGAGCGTGTAAGTGTCTTAAAAGCTATAAGAAATGCGCTCGTTTTCTTGCTGGGATCATTTGTCTGTGTGGTTGTGGCGTGAACTTTCCCATATGTTATTGTTAGAACAGTTGCTTTGAAACGTATCGTCTCGGCATTTGATAAGTGTGTTTTAAGTGTATTTCACATTTCCAGGGAATAGATACTTTTACTTAAATTCCAAGTCAGTGACAGTGGCAATGCCCAGGTCTTTACTATTGGTGTTATCGACAGTGAAGTAACGGCTGCTAATGATCAATGAAAGAGCTTAGTGTCCCCTACAATACGCACTCGAGAGCACCTACAGCTGCACCAGTACAGGAAAAGGTCACAGAAAGCACAGGACAAGAACAATGCGAGAGTGGTGTGGGTGGTGGGCCCGCCGGTGTGCGGTGACGGCGGTGATAGTGACAGTGACAACATGCCTTCTGCTACCCCCCGTCAGCGCCTACAGGAGAAGAGGGAACGCCAGAGACTACATGGCTCCGACAAAGAGGAACATTGGCACTAGAGGGTGAGTACATGTTGTATGATCTTATCACATACTGGGAGGGACTCAAGTATTTTTATTTAACACGTCTGATCGCGATTTTATTTATTTTTTCTTTCTTCTTTCTTAATCAATTAATTCGCATAACGAGTGACATTTTGCTTTGCAGTCATGCAACGTAACATACATCCTATTTAATCAACTAATTAAAAGTGGGAACGAAATTTTCCCAGGCTTGTTGCCATTCATTAGTTAAGGTGAGGCAGCATTTCTGAGCCGAGACGGAGTAACATACCGGCCTGTGTGTGGCGTTCATCTGAATTAATGAACTGATCCTGTGAGATAATGTATGGACAGGAGAGCTCTACCTTGTGAGGACTCCATTCTTTAAGGTTTAGACTTTATATTCCTTGTAAAATTGAATGAGAGATAATTCCGA
>NC_051402.1:543988-566488 GCF_015228065.2 Penaeus monodon
TCCTTCCTCACGTGACCTCCTCAAGCACACACACCCCGCCCAGCGCCCCTCCCTCGCCTTGGGCCGCCGCGTGCTTGTAAACAGACACGAAGGTCGCAAGTGGTCTGCCCCGGTCATCACTGCAGAGGAAGGTCACCACTATCACCACTAACGCCTCTTCTCTCTTCCACTTTTCGAGATATTAAGTCGCTCAGGCCCGGAGTGTGGGGCCTTGGTGGGGTTGGGAAAGTCCGAGTTTTTTTTCTCTCTCTTTCTCTCTTTTTTCTTTTCTTTTCTCTTTTTTTTTACGATTTTATTCTCCTTTCTCTTTCTTCTCTCTCTCTCTCTCTCTCCTCCTCTGCGTCTCTTATCTCTCATCTTCTCTTCTCTCTCTCTCTCTCTCTCTCTCTCTCTCTCTCTCTCTCTCTCTCTCTCTCTCTCTCTCTCTCTCTCTCTGTTTTTTCGTTAGGTGGTTCATTCATCCTGTTTGCTTTCGATGAATTGCGTGCGTGTGAAGTTCAGTATGTGTGTGTATGTGTGTATGTATGTATGTATGTATGTATATGTGTGTATATATATATGTATATATATGTATATATATATTTTTTTTATTCTCCGTCTACTTCTACTTCTTCTCCTCGTTCTCCTCCTCCTCCTCCTCCTTCTCCTCCTCCTCCTCCTCCTTCCATGATACCCCAAGCACAGAGCAGCGTGTTACAAATACCCCATCCCAATACCCCCCCCCCCCCGGGCCTATCAATTCCCGCGAAGACGCATTAAATCGAACACGCGAGGGACCCCCAGCGTAGCCAAGAGAGCATCTCGCCCTGCCGTTGAACGCCATAGACGGCGCGGGAGATGACGTCACGCGATCGGGACATAACAGGATTAGGCCGCAGCATCCATGATCTCGCGATGACCTCTGTCTTTCTCTTTTCTCTGTCTCTCTCTTTCTCTTTTCACTGTTTCTCTCTCGCTTTTCTCTGTCTCTCTCTTTCTCTTTTCTCTGTTTCTCTCTCGCTTTTCTTCTGTTTCTCTTTCTCTTTTCTCTGTCTCTCTCTCTCTTTCTCTTTCTCTTTTCTCTGTCTCTCTTTCTCTTTTTTCTCTCTCTCTTTCTCTTTTCTTTGTCTCTCTTTCTCTTTCTCTTTAAAAAATCCAAGAGATAATTAAGCTGGAAATATCAGTATATTTACAGGTATAGCAATAAATATATAAATGTATTTGTTTAACGAATACTCAGCATAAATATTATATCTTTTGCACACGCGAAACTCAGACTTAAATGATACGCAGATTCTCAAAGTGTGCGTATATGGTCTGGCGTTTTACATGTATACATATGGATGTGT
The DNA here is from genome assembly GCF_015228065.2 of Penaeus monodon. NCBI lineage: Eukaryota > Metazoa > Arthropoda > Malacostraca > Decapoda > Penaeidae > Penaeus > Penaeus monodon. The sequence continues at coordinate 545,317 of NC_051402.1, forward strand.
GTGTGTGTGTGTGTGTGTGTGTGTGTGTGTGTGTGTGTGTGTGTGTGTGTGTGTGTGTGTGTTTGTGTGTGTGTGTGTGTGTCTGTGTCTGTGTCTGTGTCTGTGTGTGTGAGTGCCCAGTGAGTCATGTCGCCTTTTCGACATGTGCGTGTAATCAAGCGGACTAGTTTTAGTCATTCGGTTCTGTGAAATTTTAAGTTCTCATCTCCGTCGCGAGCGAATGTAGGTGTTGACGAGGGTATATTTAGCTTTGATTTAATCTGTCTGTTGCCTGAGAGCGGTTCCTTGGCTTGGGAAATCGGCTTCCGTTTCGTGCCCGTTGCGGAGGAAACATATGGCAGAGGCCTTGAGCTCGTTTCTCTCTCTCTCTCTCTCTCTCTCTCTCTCTCTCTCTCTCTCTCTCTCTCTCTCTCTCTCTCTCTCCCCCTCTCTCCCTCTCTCATCTCTTCTCTCTCCTCCTCTCTCTCTCTCTCCTCTCCTCTCCTCTCTCTCTCTCTCTCATTCTCCTCTCTTCTCTCTCTCTCTCCCTCTCCCCTTCTTCTTCTATCCTCTCTCTCTTTCTCTTTCTCTTTTCTCCTTTTTTTCCTCTCTCTCTTTCTCTTTTTTCTCTTCTCTCTCTCCCTTCTCCCTCTCCCCTCTCCTCTCTCTCTCTCCTCTCTCTCTTCCTCCTCTCTTCTCCTTCCCCCCTCCCTCTCTCCTCCTCTCCCTCTCTCTTTCATCTAGGGAGAACACGCAAAAATTTAAAATAAATTAAAGAAAAAAAATATAAATGAGGGGAAAAAAGGGGTTGTGAACCCCTTAAAAAAAACGTTCACGAAAATCCTTGACCCCTTTTTAAATAAAACCCAACACTCCCCCACACGAGTGTGAAAGAGACGCAAAAATACGTGAATTCATCCCCGTATTCACGTGGTCTCCGCGCACGCTAACGAACAAACACACACAGGCACATGGCAACGCGTCCGTGGCGTCGTGGGCCGTGACCGTTGGCGTCTGGACCCATGCAAGGGCCTCGCCGCTCTGCCTCCGATATCGGCGCCCAAAAGAAGGCTCGGAGACGAAACCGATACAGCGTTATCGGACGCGCGCCGACCCTTTTGGGCCGCCCCCAGATTGCGCAGGAACGAGGCGGGGGAAGGGGTTTTTGCTGGAGGATGGTGTGGGGGGTTTTGGGGGAAGGTGGTGGGGGGTGGAGGTTGCGTTGGGTGGGGGGGTTTGGTGGTGAAGGTGGTGGGGGTGGCGGTGAGGTTGGTGGTGGTGGAGGTGGTTTTGGAAGTGTGGGAGGAAATGGAGGGGGCGGCGGCGGCGGCGGCGGCGGGGGGGGGGGAGGAGGGAGGGAGGAAGGAGGAGGAGGAGGAGGGAGGGGGAGAGGAGGAGGGAAAGGAGGAGGGGGGGGGGAGGGAGAGAGGGAGGGGGGGGAAGAAGAAAAAAGAAGAAGAAAAGGAGAAAAAAAGAAGAAGAAGAAGAAGAAAAGAAGAAAAAGAGAAGAAAAAAGAGGAAAAGGGAGGGGAAAAGAGAAGGCAAAAGGGCGAAGGCGAAGGTTGGGGGGGCGTGAAGGAAGAGGAAAGGGGAAAAGGAGAAGGAGGGGGAGGAAAAGGGGGGAGGGCCCCCACAAGGGGAGCACGCATAAGCAATACCGTATGGCGCAGCACCGAGGCATGATAATCTCCCGTGTTATCCTGCCTCGTAGGAATATTTTGGGATAATCCTGGAGTTTACGACACGGGGGGGAGGGAAGGGAAGGGGGGCAGGAGGAGGAGAGGGGGGGAGAGAGAGGGAGAAGAGAGAGAAGAAAGGGGAAGAAACTCGCCTCATATTTCTTTTTCTTCGTGTGTTAGATGCATGAGGCTGATGCCAGAACCACACCGCGTGGGTCTCTGTTGTTATTGTTATTTAGCAATGTTATTGTTATTCGCGTCATAGTTTGTAGTTATTGCATTTTTTTTTTTCTTTACCTTTTCCTCTGTTCTTTTTTTTCTATTTTTTCTTTTCTATTTTTTTCCAGCCTCTACAAAATGAAGTGGCTTTAGAAAAACAAAAAATATCATATGTACCTTTGCTTTATATATATGATTAGGCGTTTATCACAGGCATTGGGAGCATTCATTGTTAGGTATTTTGCCTGTGCACTCAATGTGGATGATTGACTGAGCGAGTTAATAAGAGTGTGTTTGTGTGTGTGTGTGTGTGTGTGTGAGAAAGAGAGTGAGGAGAGAGGAAGAGAGAGAGAGAGAGAGGAGAGTGGAGAAGAGAAGAGAAGAGAGAGAGAGAGAGAGATGTATGTATGTTGTTATATTATTATTATTATATAATAATATATTATATATATATATTTTAAATATATAATTATATAATATCACACACATATATGTTACCACACACACCATACACCCCCACACACACAACAACAACCACATATATAATTTTAAATATATATAATATTATTATATATAAATATATATATATTATATATAATAATATAATAATATAAAATTTAAATATAATAATTATATATAATAATTAATATATATAATAATAATTATTATATATTAAAATTATATATATTATATATATACATACTACTACCATGTATTACTATAATGACATATATATTATATAATACAATCGGCACACAACATCACAAAAATTTATATATATAATATATATATATATATAAAATATATAATATATATAATATATATATATATATATATTATAAAAACACACACACCACCCCACCACACAAAAACCCCACAACACACACAAAACCCCCACACCACACACCCACACACAAAAATATATTATATATATAATATTATATATAATATATATATATATATATATATATACACTATATATGTATTATAAAAAAGTTATTCCCAACAGGGGGGTTTTGTATGTATGTTTTTCAATAGATAATCTGCCCGTAATATCCCAGGTATAATCATATATTTTCTTTTCTGTTTTCTCATCTTACTTTTACCCTTAATAATGTTCACGACAACTCTAAGAAAGCCCGCCATAATCGCAGCATTTCAGACCCCAAAGAAAGGAAGCCATTTTCCCCCAAAACAAAAAGCGATCGGATGACGTCACCAGCCCGGCGTAGCGATGACCCGCCCTTCGCCACAAGAGCCAAACCGTCTCGCGCCATTATACAGCGAAACTCAAGCCCTTACAAACAAGTAAAGCCTCGTCCGAAATGAGCCGAGTGGCCGACGGAGAAAGAATTCCTCGCCAAAATTATCCAAGCATCTTAAAAAAAAAAAGAAAAAAAAAAAAGGAGTGGCAACAGACGATCCTTAATCCCGGCGGATCATTCCCGGACTGGAGCGTCGACATGGTGGAATTTCCTTGTCATAGAGTTTGCGCCAGGCTGATGACACTCTCCCTTCCTCAGCCGCCCTGCCAGTGCCTCTCCCTCCCTCCCACCCTCACACCTCCCGACCTGCCAGTGTCTACCTTCCCTCCCTCACCCGCCCTGATATTCCCCCCCCCCCTCCCTCCCTCACCCGACCTGTCAGTGCCTCTCTCCCCTTCCTCACCCACGCTGCCAGTGCCTCATTCCCCTCCCTCACTCACCCTGCCAGTGCCTCTCTCTCTCCCTCCCCCTCCCCCCTGTCAGTGCCCCCCCCCCCTGCTCCCTCCCCCCAGCTGCTAAAATTTTCCTCCTTTCCTTCTCTCGTCTGACCTGTCAGTGCCTCCTCTGCCCCCCTCCCCGCCTTGCTAGAGCAGGGTTCTTCAAAGTACGTACGGGTCTCCACCAGGGTCGCAAGCTCATGCTCAGTGGTCTGCTACGTAATGATAATAATAATGATGTTATGAATAATAATAATAATAATGATGAGTTATGAAATAAAAATATAATATGATTTTTATGATAAAAAATAAGAAAGATATTAAAATTTATATATATATTATAGATAGATAAAAGATGATAATAGATAGATAGATAAAATATTATTTTATATATAATATATTTTAATATATAAAAAATAATATATATATATATATATATATATATATATATATATGTATGTATATATATTGAAATAAAGGTTCGATAGAATTTGCATACTGGGTCGTGAAGGTAGTGTATGAAATTAAACAGAGTCGCGGTGAAAAATGGGGTTTTAAAAACCCTGTGCTATAGAGCCACCTCCTCTCCCTCACCAGCCTTGCACTATAAGGGCAATAGTTAATGGTGGCCTCCCCCCCCTTCCTCCCCCTTCCTTCGCCCTCCCCACACTCCCCCCTCCTCCAATCCCTTCCCACGACTGGCACTCGTTCTTTTAGGCTTTGTGTTTCTGGTTGTGGGTCAGTTCTGTGGGATCGTTTCTAGTTTAATCAGACTATTTTATGAGTTTGGAATCAGTGCTACGATAGCCCGCCCTTCGCCACGCCCCTCGATGCGCCCCTTGCCACGTCCCTCAACGCCCTTTCCTCGTCCCTCGCCACGTCCAGTGCCACGTCCCTCAACAGGCCCGAGTCGCTACGTCCTTTGTTAGGCCCCTCGCTACGCACCTCGCCACGCCCCCTTGCCACGTCCCTCGCCACGTCCCTCGCCACGCCCCCCTACGCCCCTCGCCACGCCCCTCCGTACCACGAATTCCCACAAAACCCCTCTCACCTCCAGGCCCTTATGCCGGTGTTTCCTCAGTAAACACGGGCGCAGAAGGAGAAGCGCGAAGGAATGGAACACACGCCGGGCTCCCCGTGATAAATGATGGCAGAGGGAGAGGAAGGGAGAGCGGGGGAAACGAGCTCGAAAAGACCAAGACTCGGCTGCATTCTGGGAAGCCCCTGTCGCTCTGGAACCCTGAGAAAATTCCGCCGTCCTTTTTTCTTTCTGTTAATATGTTTTTTTCGGACTTAAGTTGATTACCATGTTATGTTTATGAATTATATGCTAATGATATGTTAACTAGAAGCTGTGACAGATATTCATGTAAATTCTCGAGATGTGTGTCCTTCCTGATAATAGAAATAACAGGAGCAGCAGCAGTGCCATAATTTACCAAGTGGTACAAATAGATGTAATTAACACACATAAATTAAGCAAATAAAGGGTCATCATTAAGGATAAAGACAAATCCCCGCGAGCAAGGAGGCAGCGAGCGAGGCACCTTCATAACGGTCGGCCTTGCCAGCCATCAGGTCTCACGGTCGCGATGTTCTGCTATTAAGTCGAGATCAGCTCCTCCGGCCTACACAGGGCTCACATACCTTTCAAGCCCTTGGATTGTTATCTCACATTAAGGGTGACATCCGAGTCAGGCCTAGAGGGTCGTGACAGCTGAAGGAGCCATCGGCGGCGGGTCTTGCCCCTCCCAAGTAAACAACCGGCGCTGCCTCCGTGTTTGTCTGCGCTTTTCACAACCAGTTAGCGGCCGGCACGTCGAGAGATTTGGAAGGTTTTTCGTAGGGTGAAGGGGCGAGGGCGAGCTTCCGCCAGCCAGGGGGATCTACCGCAGGCGTGGAAGAACTTGAAGTAATGGGCGTGAAGTAATGGCTGCCAACGAGGAGTGAAGTATATGAAAACGATCATGCACATGATGCCACGCAGCTGCGAATGATTTTTTTTTTTTATCGCTTCCTGTATCATAAAGATAACTGTAGGTTCAGACTGTGGATCTGCCCGGTGTTTGCTCTAGTTTGTATCTCAGTCGATTTTTAAACGAGTACAAGCTTGAAGAGTTCAGCTGTGCTACACACCACGTCGAAGGGCAATAGTTCTAGCCTTCTCGCTGGAGAGATTGAGAGATTTTTTTCAATTGATACCGCGTTTTATTTATTTTAGTTTTATTTATTATTCAGCTATTCCTTACCACTTCCGCCATTCCTTTACAAAGGAAATTAAAATGTTTACTCTCCTAGCGCCTAATTAGAAATAGCTTCGGAGAATTGAATAAATATACAGAACGAAAAATTCTCACGCCAAATGAAGCTATTAATATCGAGTAAGATACCGGGCGACATCTTGCCATACCAAAGATAAACAGACACATTAGTTTAAATGAGAAAGAGAGTGTTACTTCAAGGAAAGTGATTTGGCGACGTGATACTTGAGGGGGGGAGGGAGAAGGGGGGAACTAATATATCATGTCTTGTTCTGCTAATCTTTGGCATTCATCAAAATAAACATGCACTGACACAGTGTCAACAATCGAGTCGCCTTAGAGTTTTTTCTTCCTTTTTTATTCGTAGAGAGAAATAAAGAAAATATATATTTATTATACTCGTATACTTTGTAGATTGGGTGTTTCGTTTATATAACATGTGTCGAGGGCACTCCTCTCCCCCCCCCCCTCTCCTTTTCGTATTAATCCCAGTTCATCGGACATTCTTGCGGCTCTCCTCCCTCTCCCCATCTCCCTCCCCCTACTCCCTCCCTCTCCCCATCTCCCTCTCCCTACTCCCTCCCTCTCCCCATCTCCCTCCCCCTACTACCTCCCTCTCCCCATCTCCCTCCCCCTACTCCCTCCCTCTCCCCATCTCCCTCCCCCTACTCCCTCCCTCTCCCCATCTCCCTCCCCCTACTCCCTCCCTCTCCCCATCTCCCTCCCCCTACTCCCTCCTCTCCCCATCTCCCTCCCCCTACTCCCTCCCTCCCCCTCCCCTACTCCCTCCCTCTCCCCATCCCCCTCCCTCTCCCCATCCCCCTCCCTCTCCCCATCTCCCCCCCCCCTACTCCCTCCTTCTCCTCCTTCTCCTCCCTTCCCCCTCCCTTTCCCCCTCCTTTCCCCCTCCCCCTCCTCCCCCTCCTCTCCCCCCTCCTCTCCTCTCCCCCTCCTTTCCATCCACTGTAACGAAAGATATTTTATTTATTTATTTTTTAAAATATATCTTTCTTATCTTTTTTTTCTTTACTTTCTCGTCCAGGATTTTTTTTTGATGACAAAGGATTCTAAACCATTTTAAAAAAAAGCATAATTTCCAGGTATTTAAGGATATATTATAGATGTTGCTAAAATCTGGACAAAGAACGGGAGAGGGAAGTAAAGACAACGGCATAGAATAAAAATTAAGAAAAGTGGAGGTGAGAGAGAAAAAAGAAGAAGAAAATACGAACAGGAGAACGAAGAGAAATACGAATAATAATAATCAAAACAAAACTGTAAAAAAAAAAAAAAAAAAGTTACTCTTTTTATTCTTCCCACCGAGCATTCTAATAATCATCTGTGATAATTTTAATACATTTTTAGACCATTTTAATAAACATCTGTGATAATTTTCGACCGAGAAGGAGCTTACCAAGAAAGAAGAGATAATGAGTAGCTAGGAGTCCGTTTTTTCCCATCTTTTTGTGGTTCGCTTGTGGATGTAAATTTACCGCGATAGTTAATTACATGGACACATGGCAGCTGCAGAGATAATGTCGAGCATGCTTTTCAACGCACGTGTATATACAACAGCAATATACATGCATACATACATATTTGTGTCTATATATGTATATATATATATCTCTATCTCTCTATCTATCTCTATCTATCTATTCCTATCTTCTCTCTCTCTCTCTCTCTCTCTCTCTCCCCCCCTCTCTCTCTTCTCTCTCTCTCTCTCTCTCTCTCTCTCTCTCTCTCTCTCTCTCTCTCTCTCTCTCTCTATATATATATATATATATATATATATATATATATATATATATATATATATATGGGGGTGCAGCTCTTTATATAATCACACACACGTGTGTATTATGTAGTATGGGTATGTGTGTGCGTGTGTGTATATATATACATATATATATATATATATATATATATATATTATATATATAAAATATATTATATGTATAATGTATATGGTGTGTGTGTTGTATGTATGTGTATGTATGTATGGTGTTTTTCTCTCTCTCTCTCTCTCTCTCTCTCTCTCTCTCTCTCTCTCTCTTATATATATATATTTATATATATATATATATATATATATATATATATATATATTATATATATATATATAATATAATATATTATATAATAATATACTATATATATGTATGTATATATATATAATATATATAAAATAATATATATAAAAAATATATATAAAATAATAAAAATATTATATATATATATATATATATATATATTATATATATAATATATATATATACACATACACATACACATATAAATATACACACACACACACACACACACACACACACACAACACACACACACACACACACACACACACACACACACACACACACACACACACACACACATATGGTATCTATATGAGTGTCCGTGTTTGTGTGTGTGTGTTTGTATATACACATCAAACACAGCGTAGAGTAAATTAATAACAATCGTCTGCTTCGCATCCAATGAGTCTTACATAAATAGTATAATTAAGTACTTATCTTACGTGATTAAACTGTATCTCCAAACAAGGAGATGAAAGATATGACTCGAGTGTTAAGCGTCTGAAAGAAAAAAAAAAAAAAAACAGCGAAAGAAAAGTCATAAGCAGTTTCAAAACAACGACGTGCATCTCGGTGTATAAGCGGAATCGAATCAGGTCTCTCTCTTTAAGATCCTACAAGCATTCGAAACCTTATGACGCGATGCTCAAGTGTCGAGGGGAGGCAACATGCGAAAGCGATAAGATCTATGCATTATGTAGTAGATGCGACCGTGTTGTTGACTCTAAAGTACGTGACTAAGACTTGTGTACATCAGGAGACGGGGAAGAGTAGACTAAATATGGCTCTGAGTGGCGGTGATGATGCGAGGAATACAGAGAGGAAGATAAAGATATGTATCTCTTGAGAGTTAAAAATACTCGAGAGGTTTCGCGAAGCACAAGAAATAGACACGCGGGGGGGGGGGGGAGATAAGCGTTGCTGTAATGAACTCTCGCAAATGCAAAGGCTAACGGAGAGAAAGAGAGAAGAAAGGGAGTGAGAGAGTAAGAAAGGAAAAGAGAGAATAAGGAACTGTAAGAAAGGAAATGAGAGAATAAGGAACTGCAAGAAAGGAAATGAGAGAATAAGGAACTGCAAGAAAGGATGAGAGAATAAGAGGCTGTAAGAAAGGAAATGAGAGATAATGGGAGAATAAGGGGCTGTAAGAAAGGAAATGACAGAATAAGAGGCTGTAAGAAGGGAAATGAGAGAGCTAAAGGAGGGTATGAATGGACGGCTGTCGGGGGGGGGGGGAGTGATGGAAAGGGTCAGGCAGATTTCAGGCGAGAGAAAAAGTTCGGTAATAGTGACAAAGCATTCTGTCGTATGTTTTGTCTCTGAGTGTCTGTCTGTGTTGTTTGTGGGTCTCAGTTACCAGTATTTGTAACGTGATTTAAACCTTAAAGAATGTGTTATAAAATGCACGGGCGGACAAATAAGCATCCATTCGTATATGACAATCAAAAAAGAAAAAAGAAGAAGAAGAAGAAGAAGAGGAAGAAAATCCCTAAAGCTGGGTTTCGAGGGAATTAAAATACCCCTCAAAAAACCGCATTTGGAAAATCCCTGACACGCACAAGATGAAAAAGCAAAAAAAAATATATCTATGAAAAAGTTAATAGATCTATTCGAGTCCATCTTGTCTTTTGACGAAGGAGACTATTCTTCTGACACAATTAATTTTCTCTTTGCAATTATCATCTTCCCTTTTAAGAAACAGAACCAGTGAGAAGACAGGCGGCCTTAGTAATGAAGTTTAATGCCTTTGCAGAATTCAAATGCACCCAAGGTTCTGATATAAGTGCGGATGGTAATTAAATGCAGTGGTGGTGGTAATGATTGTGTATCGTCATTATGTGGCAATACCGTGTGACAACTCCACCATTGTGTTGTCAACCTGGCCATGTTACCTGCAGTGTTTATATGCGTGTATGTTTGCTTATAAGTCTGTGTTGTGTGTCTGAGGATATATCAACTCGCCGAGAGGACGAGGTAGAGAGGGGGGGGGGAGGAAACCGGTCTCTGGGCTACTCTTGAGAACATGAAGGTACAGATAGATAAAATACATAGATAGGTAAGTAGGTAGGTAGATAGATAAATTGATATATGTATATATATATATTATATATATATATATATATATTATATATGTATATATATATTATAGATATATGTATATATATAGATATATGTATATATGTAATATATATATATATATATATATATATATATATATATATATATATATTTGTGTTGTGTGTGTATTGGTTGTGTTGTGTTTTTGTTGTGTGTGTGTGTGTGTGTGTGTGTGTGTGTGTGTGTGTGTGTGTAGAGAGCAAATGAAACAGAAAGACAGAGAGAGAGAACGAATGAGAAAGGGGAGTGTATCTGTGATTACAGACAAGTGTTTACGCGAAAGACATTTGTTTGTATGCAATAAAGCGAAGGGTGCGACTGCTGGTACGCGAGGGTCTCACAACCGTATTCTTAAACCATGTATGGTGTTATAGAACCCCATACCACACGAAATACCTATCCGCAGAGAGAAGTTTAGGATCCCGGAATGACGATGTGGGGGTTATTAACACACCCGAAAATATTGGAATAAAGCTGTGTTCTTTCAGAGCATGGCGCCCGTCGGCGTCCGGTGCTGGAGCCTGTGTCACTCAGCGCCTCCGTCTGGTTCGTGGTTTCCCGCGGGTCTCGCCTGTTGTTCCTCTGCGTCGGTCGCGTCCCTGGTGGCGAGGTGGCGAAGGGGGTTGAACCCATACAATTTTTAGGGAGAGGAAAAGGCCATCGTGAGGTCACAATGAGACGTGAGTGCCCTGTTTAGTTTCAGACGAAGTGGGAATGCACTTACATATTTTTTTTTAAGGGAAGGAAAAGACTACCGTGCCCTGTTTAGTATCAGACGAAGCGGTAATGCCCTCACCTAATTTTTTGGGTAGAGGAAAGGCCATCCTGAGGTCAATATGAGACATGAGTGCCCTGTTTAGTTTCAGGCGAAGCGGTAATGCACTCATAACTCAGGACGTCGCTGGGGTGCAGACGAGAGGGTATTGTGAAGTGTGAATCACACGTGACTCATTCTCACTCATGGGTTCGTGTGTGTTTAAGTGAATCCTGTACACATACGGCTGAGACATGGCTGAGATGGATGAGTCACTGGTGTAGCGTAGCGGAGTGCTGGAGCTTCGTCCCTTTATCGATGTTACTGTTTACGTAATCTTAGTTTTGAGTACTATGGCGCTCGGGTCATCATCCAAGCATTTTTCCTGTCTTCTTATAAGACGGTGTTTACATGTAAATTAGGTGGTCTTTGTATATGGCGTGTGGCACTGTGTTGAGAGACGGCGGTGGGTGAGTGACACCTTGGAATAAATTACTCGATGTTTGGATTTTTTCCCTTTTTTTTATTTTTCATTTATTTATATTTTTATTATTCTCTATTTTTTTTTTTACTCTTTGACTTTGCGAAATGGAGTGTGTGTGTGTGTGTGGTGTGTGTGTGTGTGTGTGTGTGTGTGTGTGTGTGTGTGTGTGTGTGTGTGTGTGTGTGTGTGTGTGTGTGTGCATATTCGGAATGCAGAAAGGTTTAGGTATCCGATTGCTGATTTTATTAACTCGAGGATTTTTTTTTTTACCTATACTGTTCTCTACTTATATACTTTACGTGTGAATTTTATAGACTGTAAATTATCTAGAAAATACGAGGGCTTTAAGTGGAAGCTTCAACTCTGACAAACTATTATTTTACCTAATTATTTTTAGATTAATTTGATTTACAAATTAGATCTTTTAAATTCAACACATTTTATTGTTTTTTTTTTTGTGATTACATCATACCCTCAGTTCGCGTCTTAAATCTCCTGCATTTGGACCGGACTTCAGTAGCTTACAGGAGTCATTCCGTCGTAAAAAAAAAAAAAAAAAAGAATGTCGCCTCTTTCCATAAAATTCTCTTGTGTTTAGGCTATGCACGTTTATTTTTCCTGGTGATAAGGAGCCACCACTCGGCGATGACTCAGTATCCGAAAGGCGCTGCTCCCTTTGTGTCGTGCGTAAGAAGACACGCACACGCGCACGCACGCACGCACACACACACACACACACACACACACACACACACACACACACACACACACACACACACACACACACACACACACACACACACACACACACACACCACCACGACACACACACATCCTACGTACACACCACACACACACAACACATACACACACACACACACACACACAACACAACACACACACACAACCTGACAGACACTACTGCGCTCGGGTCGAACAGCTGCGGCCATATAAATCTGTGTGTTTTGAGGAATTGATGCACAATGTTGGGGGGGGTGTTGGCGGAGAGGGAGATGGGGAGTGCTAGACGTGGTGGTGGTGGGGGGAGAGGGGGTAGAGGGAGGGAGGGAGAGGGAGGGAGGGAGAGGGAGGGATGGGGGGAGGGTTGATGGAGGTGACGGGGAGGGTGTGGGGGTTTGATGGCGCTGATGTGCTGACGTCAGCACCACCACCCCGATGGTGTTGACGGGGTACAGGGCAGGGCTGTGGAGTCGGTACTCAAAACGCCCGACTCCCGACTCCTTGATTTCTTGTGTATCTGACTTCTTTTCCGACTCCGATCCCTAGGTATAATTATTTTAAAAAAATGGATTTCATAATAACAACAGGCCTACCTTTTAACCCCATGTCCTTAAAAGGTTTGAGTCAAATGGTTATAACTATGCTATTGTGGCCTTTTTAGTGTATTTTTCCGAAAAAAAAAAATCATTGTGCTTTTAACATATATATATATATATATATAATATATATATATATATATATATTATATATTATATATATATATATATATATATATATATATATATATATATTATGACAAAATGAAAATTATATTTCTCATTCTCTCGAGTGGAAATAAAATGTGCGATATGTTTAAAAAGTGGGATTTTTGCGATTTATGTTGAGGTCGGAATCGGAGTCGGAACATCTTTACCGACTCCAGCAGCACCAAATTCCTTCCGACTTCGACTCCGACTTCGACTTCGACTCGGTGCTACTGACGACGCAGGTGGAGAAGGTGGTGGGGCTACTGACGACGCTGATGGGGAAGGAGGTGGGGCTACCGACGACGCTGATGGGGAAGGAGGTAGGACTACCGACGACGCTGATGGGGAAGGAGGTAGGACTACCGACGACGCTGATGGGGAAGGAGGTAGGACTACTGACGACGCTGATGGGGAAGGGGTTAGGACTACCGACGACGCTGACTCACTCGCACCCAAGGTAGACGGGAGGTGCGGTAATTTTGAGTTTGGGGGTTGGGGGTGGGGGATGGGAGGGTATGGGGGGTAGGGGAGGGGTCTTCACTACTACGCCAATTATAAAGTTGCTCGACGACCATTGCGGGGCGTTGCTTAGTATGGCTTGGCTGAGCGAAGAAGATGAAGATGAAGAAGAAGAAGAAAAAGGAAAAGAAGAAGAAGAAGAAGAGGAAGGAGAAGAAGAAGAAGAAAAAGAAGAGGAAGAAGAAAAAGAAGAGGAAGAAGAAGAAGAAGAAGAAAAAGAAAAAAAGTAAAAGAAAAGAAGAAGAAGAAGAAGAAGAGGAAGAAAGAGGAAGAGGAAAAAAAACACCGTTGGTTTAATGAGGGGCGATATTAGGTAAAAAGCATAAGGAGAAATGTGAGATTGAAAGGAAATAGGTAAAAAGGGAGATGGAGATGGAAGAAAGAAAATATAGATGGGCATATGAAGGAAGAAGAGAAGCGAGATAAAGAATGGAAGTAGAAATGGGAAGAAGATGTAGAAAGGCATAAGAAGGAAGAAGGAAGAATAAAAACGAGATAAAAAAAAAAGGAAGTAGAGATAAAAGAAGACGAAGAAAAACCTAAGAAGGAAGAATAAAAACGCGATAAAAAAAGGAAATACAGATATAAGAAGATAAAGAAAGACGTAAGAGGGAGGAAGAAATAAGAAACGAGATAAAAAAGGAGGTAGAGACAGAAGAAAAAAGATGAAGAAAGGCATAAGAAGGAGAAAGAAGAATAAAAACGAGATGGATAAAAAAGGAAGTAGAAATGGAAGAAAACGAAGAGAGAGATAAAAAAAGAGATAAAAGAGATAAAAAGAGAGATAAAAAAGGAAGCAGAGCCAGAAAAAGACTAAAATAAAGAGGAAGAGAGAAGAGAAACGAGATAAAAAAGGGAGGTAGATACAGAAGGAGACGAAGAAAAACACAATAAGAAATAAGAAAGAAGAGAAACGAGACGACGAAGACGAAGAAAAACATAATAAAAAATAAGAGACAAGAAACTCACCGAGGAGAGAGCAAGCAAGCACTCCCAGGAAGCTCGTAACGAAAAGAATCTAATCTACCACGCAAAAAAATAAAAAAAAAAAAAAAAAAAAAAAAAAATATATATATATATATATATATAAATGCATAAATAAATTTATTAATTAATAAATAATATAAATAAGTAAATACATAAATAAATAAATAAATAAATAAAATAAATAATAATAAATAAATAGATAAATAATATAAATGAACAAATAAATAAATGAAAATAAAAAAATAATAAAAAAAATAATAGATAAAAAAAAAAATAGTGTGTGCATGATATCCACGCATGACTAAGACTTAGGAGCAGACATCGTGAAAGTGCATGGTTCGTTGTGGGGTTGTTTGCATGACATTTTCTTGGGGGGGGGGGGGAGGAAGCAGCAGTCCTTTTGCTATTTTTGACTGTATTAAGTAATTGGAGATGAGGAGGAAGGGGAAGAGGAGGAGGAGGAGGAAGGGGGGGAAGAGGAGGTGCGGGAGTAAGGGGGTAGTATGAGGAAGTGGTAGCCTAGGAAGAGGGAGGAGGGAGGTAAGGGGGGAGAGGGGAGGAAAGGGGGAGGGGAGGGGAGGGAAGGGGAAGATGAGGAGGAATGAACGTTACACTCTTATTATTTATTATTTAGTATTCCTTCTTTCTTTGCGTGGAGTGACCAGGTCGTCATAATGCTTATATCATTAGAAGGGATTTTGTTTCTTGTTTCGGCTGTAACTAGTAGTCTATGATGTTAGGAACGTTTTTCTTCTTTTCTTTTGCTTTTTTCCTTCTTCTTGCCTGTCATTTTTCCATTCCTGTCTTTTCCTCATTCTTGCTTCTTTCCTTCCTATTTTCTTTCTTTTTCCTCTTTTTTCTTCTCTTCTTCTTCTTTGTTCTTTTCCTCTTTCTCTTCGTTCCTTTTCCCTCTTTCTTCTTCTTTCCTTTTCCTCTTTCCTTCCTTCCTCTATCTTCTTCTTCTTTCCTGCATCCTTTTTCCTTTTCCTCTCTTCTTCCCTCCCCTCTTTTCCTTCTCCCTCTCATCCTTCCGCCCCGCTCCCTCTCCCCTGTCCCCACCTACTCCATCCTCCCCCCTTGCCCCCTTCCACATCCGCCCTCCTCCGCCCTCCCCCCACCCCACTTGAATTCTCGGATGAAGATGAGGAGTAAGGTCGAAAACAAGAAACAGCCATCGAAAAAGAAGTAAGCATCATCAGACATCCTTTTCTAGAGAAATAAAACCATGAATAAAGACTAACGAAGCAGCAGCAATCTATGTGGTACGGGGCCTGCCGCTCACCTGGCCTCTCGAAGGAGCTCTCAAAGCTTCTCGACGACGCCTCAGCCCCAGCCCTCGTGCCCTCCAGGGAGGCATGCCTGGGGCGGGCTGGGGGAGGGGCCGGGTTTGAGTGACAGTTGTGATTTAGTGATTGACGATGTTAGTTTTTTCAATTTCAATATGAATAGGGGAGAATGTGTGGTAGGGATCGATGTAAGAGTGGAGGGATTGATATTTAGATTGTTGGGAATTGAAGGCATTAATTGTCGGGCTTAACGAGGGGGATAGTTTTGTGGGGATGTGACCGATTTATCTTTCTTCTTTCTCTCTTTTGTTTATTTCTTTCCCCTCCTTTCATTTATGTTCTGTCCCGAGTGCTCATCTTTCTCTTTTCTGTATGTATAGTTCCATCTTTTATTCTTTTTCCTTTTCCCCGTTTCTTATCTTTACATACTTTGCTCTTGTCTTTCGTGGACATCTGCCCGCTCGTTTTTTTTCTACTTTTTTTCTTTTCTCACCTTAATCGCTTTTATTTCCTTAATATGTCTCTTTCTTGCTTTAGCGCTTTTTCCTTGTCTTTCCCTCTTTATCTTTCTTTGTATCCCTCTTTCAGCTTTCCGTGTCTGTCCATCTATTCTCATCTTTCTCTTTCTTCTTTCTTCCTTTTCTACTTTTTCCTTTCCCTCTTTCTCCTTTCGGTCCCTTTCTCTCGTTTCTTCTTTCCTCTTTCTCTTGTCGTTCCACTGGCACCTCTTGTCTCTTTCTTTACTTTTCCCGCGTTTCTCGTTGCGGGCTCGTTCTTTCCTTTTCTCGTTCCTCGTTTTTTTTCTGCGTCTCGGTCTCTTTGTTTCTGGCGTCCTCTGGCTCCGTGTCTGTTTTCCCTAGTGCTGCGTTTTTGTCCTTTCCCTCTTGCTGTGCTGTTCTGTTCCCGTCGTTGCGCCTCCCCTCCCGCCTTGCTGTCTTGGGCCAGCTTTGCTCTTTATTTCTGTTCCCCGCTTTCCTCTTTTCTTGACTTTCCCCCTTTGCTGCTGGCTTTCTGTGCCGGATTGTCTCCTGTTGAGTTATTCTGGACTTTCTTTCTCTCGTTTCGCCTCGCTTGCTGGCTTCGCTCTTCCGCGTTCTTGCCTCGGTAGCCTTCTCCCCTTCCCTCTTCCTCTATTTTTTTTCCCTTTGTTATTACTTTCCTTAGACTCCTCTCCCTCTTCTCTTTCCTTCTCCTTCTCCTCCTTCTTCCCGCCTTTTGTTCCTCCCTCTCCTCCTTCCCCCCTCGCTCTCCTCCTCTCTCTCCTCTTCTCCCTTTTTCCTCCTTTCCCTTGTCTCCCGTCCTCCCCCCTCCTTCCTTCCTCTCTTCTCTCCCTTTCCTCCCTTCCCGTCCCCCCCTTTTTCCTTGGGCCCCCCCCCCCCCCTGGACACCCGGCCTTGGTTGCCCAATGCAAACACTCCTAAATAAATGGAACCGCATTATTATTACTTTGTCCAAACGTACACTCGGTAGTCTCCCCCCCCCTACACACCTCCAGCTTCTCACCCCCCACCCTCCTTACCCCGATCCCTTTACCTCCCCTCCCTTCATCTTCCCCCTCACCTCCCCTTCCTTCATCCTCCTCCCTCCTCCCCCCCACCTCCCACCCACCCTCCTTACCCCAATTCCCCACCTCCTCACCTTCCTTACCCCAATTTCCCTCCACACCTCCCCACCCTTAACCTTTCCCCCATCTCCATCCCCTTTTCCTTACCCAAGTACCCCTCCCCACCTTCCTATCCCCATCTTCCTTACCCCAATCTCTCCCCCTCACCTTCTTACCCCAATCCCCCTCCTCCACCTCCTCCCCCCCTACACCTTCCTTACCCCAACCCCCCTCCCATCCCACATACCTTCATCCCCTCCCCCCTCCCCCCTACACCTTCCTGACCCCTCCCTCCCCCTCCCCCTTTACATCTTCCTTACCCCAACCCCTCCCCCTCCCTCCTACACCTTCCTTGCCCCCCCCCTCCCCATCCCACCATCCCTTTCCTCCCCTCCCTTCCCCCTCCCCCTCCCCCCCCCCCAATCAGTCTGGAACGTAGTTTTATCCTATGCCCTGTTTTATGAAAGATGAAGAAACCTCGGGCGGCAATTATCCTATCTTTCTTTTTTTTCCTAAGCCGTACCTTTTCGTTCCCCCACGGGCTTCGGGACCAGTGAATAGAACGATAATGAGTGAGGGGAAAAAAAGTAGAGACAACACTGGCGGCTCTTTTATTTTCAACACTTAAAAAAAAAAAAAAATGGAGAAAAAAATACAAGTTTAGAAGTTGCACGGCACTTACTGTTTATTTTATTTTATTTTTTTTTTTTTTTAAAATTTACTTTTTGATTTACTTTTTTTTTTTTTTTTTTACGCCTCTGAACATGGCCTTCTTGGGTGAAAATGATTGGCTTATACGTACGCACACACGAACACGCACATGCGTACATACAGATACACACGTTGGTATTAGTTTCATATTCTGATATTTGTTGTTGTTTATTATTATCATTATCATTATTATTATTATTAATATTATTAGTATCATTATTTTTTTATTACTATTGTTATTAGTATTGTTGTTGTTTTTGTTGTTGTTATTATTATTATTACTGTTTTTATTATTATTATTATTATTATTATTATTATTATTATTACTTTTATTATTATATTTATTATCATTATTGTTGTTGTGATTATTATAAATATTATTGATATCATCATTATCGCTGTTATCATTATTATTATTGTTGTTGTTGTTACCGATTATCCCGTATTTTCTCTTTACAACACACCACACACACCACACATCCACACACACACACCACACTCACAACACACACACATACAACACACAACACCACACCCACAACCAAACACACAAAACACAACCACACAACGACACACACACACACACCACACCACACACACACACACATCTCATCACACACACACAAACACACACCAACACAACACACACAACCACACACAACGACACACACACACGCTCTCTCTCTCTCCTCCTCTCTCTCTCTATGCCTCTCTCCCTCTCCTCTCCTCATCTCTCTCTCTCTCCCTCTCGCTCTCATCCACCTCTCGACGCCCGTCGCTCCTCTTTCTTCTTCCTCTCTCTCTCTCCTCTCCTCTCTCTTCCCTCTCTCTCTCTCGCTCTCCCCCTCCTACTCTCTACTCTCTTCTCTCTCTCTCACACACACAACACAACACAGACACACACTACACACAACCACCCACGACACACACACCCACACACACACACACACACCACATACACCACTCTTCTCTCTCTCTTCTCTCTCTCTGTCCCCCCTCTCTCTTCTCAGTCTCCTCCTCTTCTCTTCTTCCTCTCTCTCTCTCTCTCTCTCTCACACCACCACCACAACACACACACACACCATCCACCTCTATCCTCCGAACTCCCCCGTTGTCCTGAGTCTCATCTCTTCAGATGATTCCCCAGCATCCTTTCACGGCGCCCTCTGCACGTCTGGCCAGCCTCCGAGTCCTCCCGGAGCTGTGCCTGCCGGGGGAAGGGTCACAGGTGCGGGGGTCATGGGGCAAGGAATGGGCCTTTGGGGGGGAGGGGGGGTAAATGGGGGAGGGGTTTTATAGAGGAAGGTGCTAGGTTGGGTGGGGGGGGGGGGGGAGGTAAGGCCGTTGGAAGTTAAGGAGGGGTTGGTCAGTCCCCAACGTGTGGGTTTTGTGGGATGAGACACGCACGTAAGGGAAAATATGTAAACCTGTTTTTTTTTTTTCTTTCTTTCTTTCATTTTCCTTTTTTTTTCTTTTTCCTGCTCTTCTTTTTCATTTTTTTTTTTTGCGGGTGTGGGGGGAAGGGTGGGGTCTCGACGTTTCCTTTCCTCCGTATTTTCACTAGAGCTTCTAATTTCTTTTCCTTTTTCTCTCTCTCACTCTCCTCTGTTTTGTCCCCTCCTCTCTCTCCTCGCTCCCCCTCTCCTCTCATCCCTCCTCTCTCTCCCTCTACTCTCTCGTCTCTCCTCATCTCTCTCTCGCTCTCTTCTCCCCTCCTCTCTCTGCCTTTCTTTCTCTCTCTCTCTCTCTCTCCTCTCTCCCTCTTCTTCCAGTCTCTCTCTCTCTCCTCCTCCTCTTCTCTCTCCACCTCTCTCTCTCCTCTCTCCTCTCTCTCTCTCTCTCTCTCTCTTCCTCCCCTCCTCTCCCCACCCCTCCCTCCCCCACTCCCTCCTCTCCCATCCCACCTCCCCTCACCTCCCCTCCCCCTCCACCTTTCCCCCCATCCCTCTCTCCCCACCCACCCACCCGCCCACCCACCCATCCCCTCCTCCCTCTCCTTGCACCAAGTGGCTTCAGGTGGTTTCAGCGCCAGGCCCAATACAGCGTGGCCAGCTGCTTGACCCTGGCCAGCATTGGTGAAATTGGCCCCAGGGACACGCCGCGCTTTTCTAAGTTAGTGTCGATGAAGGTCAAGTCGTGGCTGGAGTGTGCCGTTGTCCCTCCCTGAAGACTTCTTGACCTTCGTGACCTTTCGCATGAGCTACTTACTGAGTGAAAGTGTGGGGTTGGTTACCTTTTTTAATGAATTCGATTTAAGTCATAGTTAGATTTTTGGGGTTTGTTCATAATGTGGAATTGTTTTATAATCTAGATGATAACAAAAGTAAAAAGTAGATATGCACGTTTCTTTTGTTATTATTGTCATCAGCTGCAGTAGTATCATTGTTTCCAGTAGCATTATTGTTATTGTTATTATTATTTTTTATTATCATTATTATTATTATTATTATTATTATTATTTATGTTTATTATTTATTATTATCCATCATCCATCATCATCATCATCGTCATTGTAGTCATTGTAATCATCATCATCATCATCAATCACATTATTATTATTTAGTATTTTTATTATTTATTATTTTTCATCATTATATCATTTTATTATTGTTTATTATATTATTAAATAAATTTATTAATTAATAATAATTTATTAATATTATTTATCCTTGATGATGTAATTATGATTTATCGATTTTTTTGTGTTTCTCTGCTGCATTTGTTTATTGGCCCATTTTATTTATTACGTTCCCTCGTTATTTTATCAGTATCATTATTTTCTATTTATTACTATTTTTTATGTTTTCATTATAATCATCTTTATTATCTTTGCCACTTTTACTATTGTTGTCTTCATTGTTGTCTCTATCTTCTCTCTTCTTTTATCATCATCTTCTTATTATTCTTATTCTTATTCTTATTCTTATTCCTGTCGACCCCCAATCCTGAATTCTTTCCTGGCCAATTTTTCTTGGTCCATATTTTTTTTTACTTCCCCCCCTCCTCTCTCCTCTCTCTCTCTCTCTCATCCTCTCTCCTCTCTCGCCTCTCTCCCTCTCCTCTCTCTCCTCACTCTCTCCCTCTCTCTCGCTCGTCTCTTCTCTTTCTCCCTCTATCCTCTCCTCTCTTCTCGCGCTTCCTCTCTCTCTCTCTCTCTCTCTCCCCCCCCCCCCCCATCGCTCTCTCCTCTTCTCTCTCTCAACTCTCTCTCTCTTCTCCCCTCTCTCTCGCTCTCTCTCTCTCCTCTCTCTCTCTCTCTCTTCTCTCCTCCTCCTCCTCTCTCTCCTG
>NC_051402.1:583988-588988 GCF_015228065.2 Penaeus monodon
CATTAACACAGAAAATGAGATGGGATGTGAAGTAAAAAGACGCGAGGTGGATAATAAAATAAAATGAAATAATAAAATACAACACTGATAATTTATAACAGATGTAATTCATTAGATGCAATAAGTTGTTGGAATTATTCTTATAGCTGGAATTAATTTTACTCAATAAACGTGAATTGATATATATGTGTGTGTGTGTGTGTGTGTGTGTGTGTGTGTGTGTGTGTGTGTGTGTGTGTGTGTGTGTGTGTGTGTGTGTGTGTGTGTGTTTACATATACATATATATTTATTTATTTATTTATTTATTTATTTATTTATTTATATATGTACGTATGTATGTATGTATTAAATCAGCGCACGTGTTCACACACGCGCGCGGACGATGCGTATGTGCATGGATGCACCCACGCACTCGCATGCGGGGATTGGTGTGTGCACTTGCACTGATTTGAATAACTTTAGGTAAATCGAACCTAGATACGATGAAGTTCCTTGGGCAAGGAACTTCACCTTGATTGCCTACCTAGCCACTGGGTGGGCAAGCCAGCCCAAAGCAGTGCTGGTCCCAAGCCCGGATGAATAGAGAGAATGATTACCTGAAAGGTACCACCGGCATTCTCCGTGGAAAGGAACTGGGGACCCTACCACGTACTCACTCCAAGAGCATCACAACATGAAAACTACAATTAAGTATCATGCTGTGACCACGGCGGCTCAAAACATGAACCTACCGTTAAAAAAAAATGTGAAAATATTATATATATATATATAAAATATTATAATATATATATATATATATATATATATATATTATTGGGGCCGCGGTGGCCGAATGGTTAGAGCGTCGGACTCAAGACTGTCACGACGGCAATCTGAGTTCGAGGGTTCGAGTCACCGGCCGGCGCGTTGTTTCCCTTGGGCAAGGAACTTCACCTCGATTGCCTGCCTAGCCACTGGGTGGTCAAGCCAGCTCAAGTCAGTGCTGGTCCCAAGCCCGGATAAAAATAAGAGAGAATGATTACCTAAAAGGGTAACACCGGCACTCTCCGTGGAAAGGAACTGGGGACCCTACCACGTACTCACTCCAAGAGCATCACAACGTGAAAACTGCAATTGAGTATCATGCTGTGACCACGGCGGCTCAGACATGAACCTACCGTTAAATGATGATGATGTATGTATGAATGTATGTATGCATGTATTTATGTACACACAGGTAGACAGATAAATAGATAGATAGAGGTAAAGATAGACAGACAAACAATTAGATAAAATAGACAGACATAAATAGATAGATAGATAAACATATATATATATATTATATATATATATATATTATATATATATATATATATAATATATATATCTATATATATATATATATATATATATATATATATATATATATATATATATATTATATATATATATACACACATATATATAATGTTTACATATGCATGTATAGTAAGCCCCCCGTAGAGGCGGAGGCGGGCAGCGGGCGGCTTGAAACCTGTGACACCGAAGTCTTGTAAACACATCATGACGTCACGGGCGGCCAGGCAACCCGACCCCCGTTTTCGTTGAACGCGCCCACAGGGAGGGGCAGGGCGTGGGATGGGGAGGGGGAGGGGTTAGGCGTGGGGGGAGGTGGGCGAGGTGTGGGGTTGTGGGGGGGAGGGAATCGGGTGGTGTTCATGATATATAGTGCATGATGCTTTTATTTGAAGGGGTGGGGGAGGGAGGGAGAGAGAGAGAGAGAGAGAGAGAGAGAGAGAGAGAGAGAGGAGAGAGAAATAGAGAGTGGGAGAGAAACAGACAGACAGACAAGACAGAGACAGAGATACAACGAAAGAGAGTAGAGACAAATACGACATCACACGCACACACACACACACACACACACATACACACACACACACACACACACACACACACACACACACACACACACACACACACATGTACGCAAAACACATTACCAGCTTGTGAGGAAGTGCCGCCACCCGCCTCGTCCTTCATCTCAGTGACGGCTGGTGTAGAGTCGCGATGGGGGGGAGGGAGGGGGGAAGGGGGAGGGAGAGAGGAATGGAGGGGGAAGGGGAAAGGAGGGAGGGAGGTAAGGGAGGAAGAAGGAAGGGGAGGGAGGGAGAAGGGGGAAGGGGAAGTGGAGAGAGGGAGGGGGAGAAGGCGAGAAGGGAGGTTCTCAGGATATCCCAAGAGTACAGCGCTACTTTGAAAATAAAACCTAGATTTGGGTTAAAAACAAAACAAAACAAAAAAATAACAAGGTCGATTTTTTTTTCTTCTTTTTTTACTTTTTACTTCTGTCATTGTCGCAAGGATTGGTTGAACGAGAGGAAGTCGTGTTTAAAGCCGATTATACAATGTTTGACCAGCCATTACCATTATTTAAGACACCCATTACATCAATATATCCTCGCAGAAAAAGGAGAACCCGTTGAAAATAACCACCAAGTCATTTGCATATCGTTTTCAACCCCTTTTTTTCCGTTAAGCAATCACTCAAAACATGTTGTGGTCAAAGCGGAGGGACGGAACCTTCAAGTCAAGGCTACTTCTGCTACTTTTTTTTTTTTTTAGCTTCGATAAATTAACATTTCGGAAAACATGTAGTGTGATGGCCCTTCTCGGCCACCTACAAAGGGACGCGCGCGCGTGTGTGTGTGTGTGTGTGTGTGTGTGTGTGTGTGTGTGTGTGTGTGTGTGTGTGTGTGTGTGTGTGTGTGTGTGTGTGTGCGTGTGCGTGTGCGCGTGTGCCTGCACGCGTACGTGTGTGTCTGTGTGTGTGTGTTTTTGTAAGTAACCGAGCTATGTACTATGCATATCCTATGGTGTACAGTCTGACGTTTCCCTTTCGAGGCGAGGGGCCTAATCAGTCGTTTTGAATCAGGCATAGGTGTCGCCCCCCTCCGCCTTCCCTCTCCCCTCTCTCTCTGTTCAAACCTTTCGGGAGTTTTTCTTTCTCACTTTTCTTTTCGTTGCGTGATTTCTGAGGCAAGTCTCTCTCTCTCTCTCTCTCTCTCTCTCTCTCTCTCTCTCTCTCTCTCTCTCTCTCTCTCTCTCTCTCTCTCTCTCTCTCTCTCTCTCTCTCTCTCTCTCTTCCCATACACCCATTGTCCTGTCTGTCTATGGTCTATCTAACAGCCTGTCTATCTGTCTGTTTATATGCCTATCTCTCTATCTATCCGTTACCATCTATCTGTTTATCTGTGTATTTACCTGTGTATCTACATATCTATATATCTATCAATATTTGTATTCATATCTACTCCCTATCTCTCTCTCTTTACACACACATATATATGTGTGTATGTGTGTGTGTGTGTGTGTGTGTGTGTGTGTGTGTGTGTGTGTGTGTGTGTGTGTGTGTGTGTGTGCATATATATATATATATATATATAAATATATATATATATATATATATATATATATATATATATATATATATATATATATATATATATATATATATATATATATATATATATATATATATGCATATATATAGCGCACACACACACAGTAAATCTAGAATATCTATATCTTTCCATTAGAGAAGCAGAAGCATATCAGTCTATTTCCTTATTTATCTTTTACCTCCTTTTCCCGCTTTTTCGTTCTGCCTCTGTTTCTCTCTTCCTTTCTCTTCCTTTCTTTATCCATTATTATTTCTCCCCTTACCGTTGTGTCATCTATTCTGCAATATATACTCTTTAGCATCTTTTCTGCAACATTTAATATTTATCATCTATTCTGTCTATTCTGAAAATCTACTCTGCAACATCTATGCTCAAACGTCTACTCCGCAGCATCAGTCCTGCAACATTTACTTCGCCGCAACTACTCTGCAATAGCTGCTCTGCAACATTCATTCTGCAACAAACAAACGTCGTGCAGTGCAACCTAAAACAACACAGAAGAGTACCATGTCGAGGCACGTGCGAGCAACATCTTTTTTAAATCGTGCACGTGAAAGATGATCCATGTTGCAAGGCGAGGAGATGGAGGGTGTTGCAGAGAGACATTGCAAAACGTTATTCCGATTTTGCTTTCATTACGTCTTGTGTGTATAAAGAATATATGTGTGTGTGCGTGTGTGTGTGTGTGTGTTTGTGCGTGTTTGTGTGTGTGTAGCGTAATATATGAATGTGCGTTTGTACATATGTGTCTTTCTGTGTATATATGCCAAAAAGAAATCATTTGAAAAACACACACACACAAGCGCATTAACCTGAAAACCATCGAAAACTCTCTACTTCCCGTCCTTCCGCCTCACTCACTCGCTCGCCCAGGGGAAAAAAACAGCGGCGGCAGAGGCTCTCCCCTAGAAGGACCCCGCAGCCTTCGCTTGCCAGAGCTGCGGCGTAAATGGATCCTGATTAGCGTACCCTTTCATATATGGTACGAAAACGCCGCGCACCGCCCGGAGATGGCTTGTCTTATCGCTCTCTTTATCGGTTACCGTGTCAGCGCCGTTTGTAGAATGCGCTGTTGTTTTATTTTGCATCGGGAATGGAGAGGGTTAGGTGTTTCCAGTATGGCGGATCTTGTCTTTCTAGAGCAAGGGCTGATATTGAAGGTAATCTTTGCCTTCTAAAAAGTCTTGTCATGCTCCCTTGCTCCCCTACCTTTGGCCATCCATACCCTCCCTCCCTTACCCACCTCCACTGTCCCTACCCACCCCAACCCACCCACCACTATCCATGCCCACCCCTCCCCTCGCTGCCCCAGGCCCCGTGCAACTCAACACCGCCACGGCCCGCGGACAGCGCACGCTCCAGGGAGAAAAACAAGCACGAAACCCGTTCCTGTTTCAGGCAAGCTCTCAGACACCTGAAATGGTTGCGCTGGGCGACGGCCGCCCGCGTGTCTGTCTGTCTGTTGGGTGTCGGCTGTGAGCGCAGTCGTATTTAGATATGATGTATATGTATACATGAATATATATATATATATATATATATATATATATATATAT
>NC_051402.1:608988-614544 GCF_015228065.2 Penaeus monodon
AAAAGAAGGGAGAAAAAAAAAAAGGAAAAAGACAGGGAAAGAAAAGAAAAGAAGAAAACGGGGAAGGAAAAAGGGAAAAAAGCCCAAAGGGGGGAAAGTGGGGGGAAGAGAAAAAAAAGGGGGGGACAGAAAAGGGAAAGGGGAAAGGGGGAAAGGGAAAGGGGGAAGAAAAAAAAAGGGGAATAAGGAAAAAAAAAGGGGAAGGAAAAAAAGAGGGGGAAAGAAGAAAGAAGGGTGAAGAAAAGGGGAAAGGGGGAGGGGGGAAGGGAAGGAAAAAAAAGGGGGGGGGAAGAAAAAAGGGAGAGAGAGGAAGAGAGGGGGAAGAGAGGAGAGAGAGGGAGGGGGAGAGAGGGGGAGAGAGGGAGGAGAGAGGGAGAGAAGGAGAGAAGGAGGGAGAGAGGGGAGAAGGGGAGAGAGGAGAGAGAGGGTGGAGGAGAAGAGAGGGGAGAGAGAGAGAGAGAAGGGGAGGGAGAGAGAGAGGGAAAGGGGGAAGAGAGAGGAGAGGGGAGAAGGGAGAGAGAGGGGGGGGGGAGAGAAAAGGGGAGAGAGGAGGAAGAGGGAGGAGAGGAGGAGGGAGAGAGAGGGGAGGAGATGAGAGAGAGAGAGGAGAAGGGAGGAGAGAGAGAGAGAGAGAGAGAGGGAGAGAGAGAGAGAAGGGAAAAAGGGAAAGAGAGGAGGAGAGAGAGGAGAGAGAGAGATGAGGGGAAAGAGGAGAGAGAGAAGGGGGGAAGAGGGGAGAAGAGAGAGGGGAGAGGAGAGAGAGAGGGAGGAGAGAAAGGGAAGAGGGAGAGAGAGAAAAGAGGAGAGAGAGAGGGAGAGAGAGAGAGAGAGGGAGAGAGAGAGAGAGGGAGAGAGAGAGAGAGGGGGGAGGAGAGAGGGAGGAGAGAGAGGGAGGAAGGAGGGAAGAGAGAGGAGGAGAGAGAGAGAGAGAGAAAAGAGAGAGGGGGAGAGGAGAAGAGGAGATTGTGATTTACATTTTTGGCAAATTAGGGAAATGTAGCTTGAATATAGAGAACAGTATACATAAATACATACATGAATGTAAGTACTTGTGTTTGGTGTGTGCCCCATCCATGAGCAAATAGACGCACACATGTATATAGGTATATATAAGTGTATGTTTATATCTATATATGTGTAATTACATACCTATTTAGTTTCCTATGTATTTGCCTGTCTATGTATCTGCTATGTGTCTGCTTCTCTCTCTCTCTCCTCTCTCTCTCTCTCTCTCTCTCTCTCTCCTCTCTCTCTCTCCCCTCTATAATATATATATATATATAAATATTATATATGTGTGTGTGTTGTGTGGGGGGGTGTGTTTTTTTTTGTGTACACAAGATATATAATTGGGCATTTTAAATATAATATATATAATAATATAAATATATAATTTTAATAAATTTGGGAGTAGAAATGGTCAATATAATGGTCAATAATTTAAAAATACATAATAAATTAATAATATATATAATAACATTAATATATAAATATATATAATATATATAATATGTTCATAATATATAATATATATAAATTTTATAATAGATAATTTTTAAAAATATTTAATAAAATAAAAAATATAAATATATTTTCTATATATAAATAATATATATATAATATAATATGGTCATATAATATATATATATTATAATTTTATATATATATATTATATATATGTATATTGATATAGTATTATATATATATATAATATTTATATATAATAATATATATATAGAGAGAGAGAGAGGGGAGAGGAGAGGAGAGGAGAGGAGGAGAGGAGAGAGAGGAGAGAGGCAGACCAATATATGTTATATTATTAAAATAATATATAATAATATATATATATTATATATATATACAACACATATACATAAATACATTATACAAACCTGTGTGTTGTGGTGGTGGTGTGTGTGTGTGTGGTGTGTGTGTGTGGTGTGTGTTTTGTGTGTGTGTGTGTGTGGGTTTTGGGATGTAGTTGAGTAGATGTTGTATGTGTGTTAATATTATATTTTTTTTTATAAATATATATATATTATAATAATATATAATGTGTGTGGTGTGTGTGTGTGTGGTGTGTGTGTGTTGTTGTGTGTGTGTGTGTGTATACTTAAGTATATTGTTTATATATATATATATATATATATTATTAATATTTTATATATTTATATATAATATATATAAAATATAATATTATTTGCAACATAAATGAAGACAAAATTTAAAGAAATCTGGCATTTTTTCCTTATTCGCAGGAACTTCTGTCCCTACACTGTGACGAAGATGGTTTCGTGCAAGATCGCCAACGGCACCCAGACTAACGGGGGGGGGTGGGCCCTCGGGAAAAAGGGTGAGCTCATGTAGGTGGGCCCGTCTGGTTCCGGGCTTCCCAGCGTTGGTGTTGCATTATATTTTAATGAGGGACGAGCTGTCAGGCCAGGAGTGTTTAACCCTTATAGGAATTTTTAAAAAAGTGGAATTGGTTTTTCAAACCGCAGAAATGTCCCATGGTTCATTTCTAGTTTTTTTTTATTTATTATTTTTTTGTAAGCTATAAGAATTGTTTCCACTATTTCTGTTATTCTGCCTTCTGTTGACTTCTTCGACTTCTGCAACTTTACCAACAGGACAATGACTAGACCCCGTTATGTGACGTCGTTCAAAGAGGTCCAGGAGACGGAGTATGGTTGCTGCCCTGGCTTTTACGGCAGCAACTGTGACACAAGTTAGTATTGTATGCACGTTTTGTTTTCATTACTATTTTTTGCATAAACATTAAAACGAATGAATAGGAAGACTGCCACAATAATAAATGAATTTAAATCGATTCAGTTTCATTTCTTATTGTGGACTTTTTCCTATAGACTTAATTTCATTTCTTATTGTGGCTGTTTTCTTTTCAATCTTTGTG
Organism: Penaeus monodon; assembly: GCF_015228065.2. Lineage (NCBI taxonomy): Eukaryota > Metazoa > Arthropoda > Malacostraca > Decapoda > Penaeidae > Penaeus > Penaeus monodon. The sequence continues at coordinate 611,903 of NC_051402.1, forward strand.
TACACGTCGCAGTATTTGTGTTCATTAAAAGGAATGCTATATTTTCACAGTAGCATACTGTAACTTTACTGCATCCTTATTCTCCGGCAGCATGTTTCAACTGCACACAAATCCAGCATTTAGAGTCGAGGGTTCGAACTGGAGGCCAAGCTGCTGCGATCTCCCACCGCGTCCAACCCGCCCTTTGACGACGACCCGGTCATCGAGATGGGGCCTCCGGACACCTCGCACGTGAACGGCCACCCTCTCAATGACAGACGGGGGAAGGGACGCAACAGAGGCGGCAGCAGAAGGCGAAACAATAAGAGGAAGAACAAGGGAAGGCGGCGAGATGAGGACCCGCGGGGGGACATTGATATCGAAGAAGAGGGCGGCAGCGATGCCTACGATGAAGTATGTATAGCAAGTTTCTCTCGCTTCGCAATGGGTCAAAAGGTAGTTCCGTAAGGAGCAAATATACCCAGTACTAATTCTACCCTCATGTCACCCACAGGCAAACAATAGCGTGGCGCCTCCCCGGCCAACTCTCACCAGTGTCCCCGTGGGAAGCGGACAGTGTACCTGCCCCCCTGGACCCCCTGGCCCCCCTGGCCCACCCGGCACCCCCGGAAGAGATGGCCAAAGGGGACAGGACGGCAGAGATGGGGCCGTTGGTCCAAGGGGGCCTGCGGGTCCTCCAGGGGTTACCTATGCCAGTGGTGGGTTTGCCGATGATGATAATGATAATGCTCTCGGTGATAGTGATAATATTGCTATTTCTCATAATGATATTGCTTTCGCTAATAATGATGATATTGCTCTCGTTAATGGATGAGTCATTGCTCTCGTTATCTATGTAATTCAGTAGTGAAGACACTACTAGTAGTAATATTATTTATCGTTATTCGTATAAGCATTGCTCTCGTTTTGAAGGCGGCAGCGGTGGCGGCGGCAGCGGCGGCTCGAGCAACTTCGTGCCAGGTCCTCCAGGGCCTCCAGGTCCTCCGGGTCCTCCTGGTCGTCAAGGAATCCCGGGCCAAGACGGAAGGGTCGGGGTGCCAGGTCTCATCGGGTCTCCGGGGCTTAACGGGAAGGATGGTCTGCCAGGTCCGCCAGGTCCACTGGGACCTCCAGGTAAGGGGCACAGCACTGTCATGGAGAACGTCGACCCTGTGTCACTGATACGAAGATGCCTTTTCCTAGTAAAATTTTCTTAGGAAGGTTTCTTTGTCGCTAGAAAGTTTTGGTGTCGGATTATCGACATGAACTGGTAGTCAGTAGTTACCTTGTTTGTTTTTTTTCAATATTTTTTATCGACAGGACCTTCAGGAGTCGGGCTGCCGGGGCAAAAGGGAGATAGAGGGCTTGATGGCCTCCCAGGGGAGCCAGGAGCCGCCGGACCGCCGGGATCTCCAGGCCTCATTGGCCCCCCCGGCAGGAAGGTACGTTAAAGCATTCCTCCTCAAGCAACGGGTTTACTGTGCATGCTCACCTTTGTGTATTTAGTTGGGGTAGATAGCACAGCTCTTAGAGAATGGTCACTAGCAATAAATTGTGTTGTCTCTAACCACATTCTTCTGCTTCTCCTTCCTTCGTCGCGCAGGGAGATCCTGGCCTCAACGGCATCGCAGGGACCCCGGGAGAGAGAGGTCCCAAGGGAGAGATCGGACCCGTCGGTGCCCCTGGCCCTCGAGGACAAGTGGGCATCCCGGGCCCCAAGGGAGAGCCGGGGCTGCAAGGACCTCCGGGCCCGGTTGGACTCCCGGGCCCCGCCTTGCCCATACCGGGAGGACTGGGACGACCCGACGGTGAGTTGAAGGACCTTTGTGTATTGTGGTAAAGGGTGATCCTCTGCGGGGGGGGGGACGTTTAAAGGCGACGGGGCAAGTTCTAACTGCCTTGCGGATGCTACTACGGAATACTAACGATACTAATTTCGTAGTGATGGTCAGTGAATCTGTAAATACGCAACAACTCATTTCTTGTAACGAAGACATTTTTTTTCTCCTTATATATTTCCAAATACATGAGAAATACAACACCAGTAAAAAAAAAAGATAAAGAATTGCCGTACTAGACACGAGAGCATATACTTGCACAAATAACTGCAAGATTGACCCTAGCATTTACTCTGATGAATTTTCAGTCGACTACTCTGCCTTGGGGGAGGAGGCCTTCGAGGGCAGCGGCTACGAACTCAACTTTGACGACGACGAGTACCCGCTGGGCATCCCCGGAATCCCCCGGGGCTTCCCCGGGCCGCCCGGACCCAAGGGCGAGAAGGGTGAGGCACACGGAGATACTTGCAGACACACGCGAGACACATACACAGAGACACATACACAGACAAACACACAGACAGCCGCACACACAAACACACACACGCACACAGACACACGTACACAGACACACACGTACAGACACACACGTACACAGACGCACACGTAATCACACGTACACACACACACACACGCACACGTACACACACACACACGTACACAAAACACACACACACATAACACACACACACACACACACACACACACACACAGTACACACACCACACGTACACACACCACACGTACACACACCACACACACACACCACACGAACACACACCACACACACACACACACACCACACACACACACCACACACACGTA
>NC_051402.1:617144-632144 GCF_015228065.2 Penaeus monodon
ATAATATATATATAATTATATAATATATATATATTATATAATATATATATATTATAAATATATATATATATAATATATATGATGTATAATAATATATATATATATATATAAATATATATGAACCTATAATATCTCTATCATATATATATATATATATATATATACTCTCTATTATATATATCTATCTCTATCTATATTATCTATGTATGCACAATATACTATAACATATATAGAAGCATATATATAAACATATATATCAGATATATAATATCTCTAATGTATTATCACTAATATAATACTATATATATACTATATCTATCATCATATATCATATTATATCATCTATATTCTAATCTACTCTATGATCATATATACATATATAATTCTTATAATATATATATATAATATATATATATAATCTATATCTATATAATATATTATATAAATATATATATAATATATATACAATATATATATATATATATATATATATACTATATATATATACATAATATCTATATCTGTCCTCTATATATATATATATCTATAATATACATAATATATATATATATTATATATTTATATATATATAATATATTATATATATATTTTATAATATATATATATATATTATACATATTATATATATATATATATAGTATATATCTATTATATATATACATAAGATATATATACATAATATATCTAACATCGTGTATCTATCATCATATATCTAGATCCGTATATCTATATATATTATATTATATATATTATATATCTATAGCTATACATAATAGTATATATATTATATATTATCATCTATATATTACATATATATTATATAATATCTAATAGATATATATATATCTCTATATCCATACATGCAGTATTCTATCTATCTCTCTATATATTCTCTATCCTTATCTCATATAGTCTCTATATATATCTATACCTCATATGTATATATCTCTTAGCAATCTATCTTATCTATATATATCTTAATATATATATATCGCCTACTATATCATCTATCTATCTCGTATCTATACTCCTACTACATCTATATATCTATCTCTATTACATATATATCTACCTATCTATCTATCTCCATATATACATAACTAATCTTATATTATATATATCTATATACTATATAGATATATACTTATATCTACATCATATATATATAGATATTCTATCTATATATCTATCTATATCTATATATCTAAATATTATACATATATATCTATCACTCTCATATATCTCCATTATATTATTATGTATATTATATATTATATCTCTAATTATATATACATATATATATATACATATATATAGAATATATATATATGTATATATATATCTTATATATATTATTAATATACTATATATATATATATGTATCCTATATATGTCTATATATCTATCTCGTATATTCTGTATCTATATGTCATATATATATATATATCTATATATATCTAGATATATGATATATATATATTATACTATATCTAGCTCTATATCTATCTATATATCATATTATATTATATCTATTATGTATATATATATCCTATCTCAATCTATATCTCTCTGTATATATCTATTCTTTCTATATATATATATCTATCTATATATATATATCTATATATATATCTTATCTAATAATAATTATCATATATTTATATATTATCATTATATATATATCTTATATATATCTATTCTATATAGTATATATTATATATATCTATCTCTCTATTATATATATATATATATCTATAGATATATATGCTATATCTCGATCTATTATATATTATCTATTATCAATGTTCTATCATATATTGTATCATATTATATCTATCTTATATATATATACTATATCTTATTATATCGATATTATATAATATATATTATTATCTACTACTGATCTTATTATAATATTCTGTATCTGATATATATATTTATATATTCTACTATATATATCTTATATATATCTATATATATATAATACGCATATAGTATTATATATCTATTCTATTTATATATATATTATAGATCTATGTAGTTATCTATCTTATATAGTTTCTATCTATTATATATATATGTATTATATATTATATGAGATATCTATATTATATATCTCCATATATTATATATATATATTATATAGATATTATATACTGTTTTATATTATATATATACATCATATTAATAGATAGATAGTATATAATCTATATCTTATAATATATTATATCTCTAAATATCTATTGTATAATGTATATGTGTATATATATATGGTATATGTATAGTTGTATATATATATGTATATGTATATGTGTATGATATATCTGTCTATATTATTATATATATATTATATGATCATATATATATGTCTATATGGTATAGATAGTATATATATTATATGTCTTATATATATTTTATATATATTTTTATGTAGACTCATCATATGTCTTGTATACCTATGTCTATGTATACGATATGTAATTTAATATATGTATAATAATTTAGTTGGTATAGATATGTATATGTATATAATATGAATATTTATGTATATTTACTATGTTATTTATGTATGTTACAGATATTATGGATATTATACTGTATGTATATGTATATTATGATTCGCTGTATATATATGTATTATATTTATATATAGTATGTATATTGTATATATATGTAGTTATGTATTATGTTGTATCATGTATAGAAGCAGTGTCTATGTATGTACTACTGTATGATATATAATGTACTATGTATCCTACATACTGTATGTATCACTGTATCATATATTGTATGTATACTGTATATCTTATGTATGTATAATGTATCTTATGTATGTTATATGTATATTATGTATGTAGTTATGTAATTATATGTATATCTCTGTCTGTCTATGTCTCTTCTGTCTAGTCTTGTCTACTCTCTCTGTCTGTCTCTTTACATCTCTCTCTTGTATCTGTCTATCCTATGTATGTATATGTCCTCTCTACTATAGTAGGTAGTGTCTATCTCTCTGTTTTTAATGTCTCTTGATATATTATGTATCTGTATATCTATGTACATGTATATATATTACATGTATATATATGTCTGTCTAGTATATGGATAGTATAGGAATATGTAGTATTGTATGTAATTATCTGTACATATATAGGTATGTATGTGTATATATGTCTTTTGTAACATGTATATGTATACATGTATATATAGTACGTATGATATATGTATGTTGCATATATGTATGTATATTATAAATGTAACGTGTATATATATATTTTAGGTTATGATATATATTATATGTAACGTATTGTGTAATATGTATATTGTATATATGTATAATATATATTATATATATATATATTATATATTATGTATATGTGTATATATACATAGATATGTTACATATATGTGATAATATATGTATGTAATATGTCATATATCTGTATGTATATACATACATATATGTATTAGTAGTTATATATATTTAATATATGTAATATCTTAATATATATATGTATACTATATGTATATATATTTATATATTATATATAGTAATAATATATAGATGGTATCTATATATTATATAATATATAGTAGGTATTATGTATGCATATTATAGATTTGTATATTATATTTGTATATGTTATTTATATTGAAATGTATCTTTGTATATTTATATGTATATTTGATATGTAATATAATGTATATTATATGTATATATATAAAATATTATCTGTCATATATGTATAAATATATGTCCAAGTATATTTATGTATATGTATATATATGTATATGTATATGTATATATATGTATATATATGTATATGTATATATATGTATATATATGTATATGTATAGATATGTATATGTCTAGCTATATTATATGTATATTCTGTATAATATATGTATTTGTTTATATTATGTAATATATTAATATGTATATATGCATATATTATGTATATGTATATCAATGTATGTATACATGTATGTATATTATAAATGTGTATGTAATATTCTATGTATATGTAGTATATATAATGTATATATAGGTGTCATGTATATGTATATATTGTATGGTATATATGTATACATCGGTATATGTATATATAATGTATCTGTATATATATGTATATATGGTTTATATATATGTATATATATTTGTATATATATATATATTGTATATGTATTATATGTACATATATATGTAGCTGTATCTATATGTCATAAATATATGTATTGTATGGATATATTCATATGTATCTCTATTATTATATGTATGTTATATTAGTAATCTAGTGTATATGTATATGTATATGTTATGTGTATGTGTATATATTATATGTATGTGTATATGTGTATATATGTGTATATATATGTATGTGTATATATATGTATATGTATATATATGTATATGTATATATTATGTTCTATGTAAGCTATATGTATCTGTCTCTGTGTCTGTATCGTTTCTCTGTTCATCTGTGATCTCTAATAGTGTCTATGTCTCTTGTGTCATATCTTATGTATACTGTCTATGTGTTCTCTCTGTATATGTATCTGTGTCTATATATGTATTCTGTATCTCTATGTCTGTATCTGTCATAATGTGTAATATCTATGGTCTATGTGTATACTCTGGTATATGTGTCTCTCTCTGTCTCTGTGTATATATCATGTATATGTGTCTCTCTATGGTATCTGTTGTCTCAACATCTGTCGTATGTGTAGTATCTATGTATATGTGTATCTCATCTGTATTTGTCTATCTATTTATATGTATATATGTTTATGTATCTCATCTGTATCTGTATATATCTTTTTTACTGTCTCTATCTGTCTCTCTCTCTGTACCGTCTGTACTATCTTGTTTACTGTATCAGGCTCTGTATCGCTCTCCTGTCCAGTAATGTATATGTATCTTCTGTATGTTATGTATATAATATGTATCTATATAATGTATTATATGTATATGTAGAGATATATATGTCTATTCTCTATTCTGTCTATTCTCTGTATCTGTACTCTATCGCGTCTCTTTATCTATCTATCTCTACTGTATCTGTCTCTCTCGGTCTATATATTCTGGATATGTATTATATCTGTCTATGTCTCTACTCATATGTTACTATCTGTTGGTATATATAATGATCTCATGTCTACTTCTCACCTATGTCCCTCTCTGATCGTCGCTGATCTCTCTTTGTCTCTCTCTGTCTCGTCTGTATGTCTATGTCTCTGTCCAGTATCTGTATCTCTTTGTCTGTCTCTTGTCTATATGTCTATGTGGTACATACTCTGTTATCTGTTATATCTATGTTATCTGTATATATTCATATGTAGATTATTGTATAATATGTATATGTCCTATCTTTATATCTCTCTTGTCTCTATTGATATGCTCTCTGTATCTATTTGTCTATCTCTGTCTCTGTTTCTGGTCTACTCGATGGTACATGTACTATCTTTATATCTATGTCTCTGTCATCTATTATGTATATCTTTGTCATCTATATGTCTCTGTCTCTATTGTTCATTCATCTGTCTATCTTTTGTCTTATATGTATATTATCTCTTTGTATCTATCTGTCTCTTGTCTACTCTTTTGTCTCCTCTCTGTCTCTGTCTATCTTTGTCATCATCTCTGTCTCTGTCTTCTTTGTCTCTCTCTTTATCTGTCTCTCTTTTCTCTATTCTGTATCTGTCTATCTTTTGTCTATCTTGTCTCTGTCTCTCTTTTGTGTCTCTCTGTCTCTAGTATCTCTTTCTCTGATCTATGTCTCTGTCTCTCTTCTGTATCTCTCTGCTCTATGTCCTCTTTTGTCTCTCTACCTGTCCTCTGTCTCTCTTTGTTCTCCTCTCTTTATCTCCCGTGGCTCTCATTTTGTGTGTGTGTTTGTGTTTGCATGTGTGTGTTTGTGTGTGTGTTGCGTGTGTGTGGTGTGTTTGCGTGTGTGCGTGTGGTGTGTTTGCCTGTGTGTGTGGGGGGGGGGGGGGGGGGAGGGGGGGGGGGGGGCGTGTGGTACGTGTGTGTGGTTTTGCGTGGTGCGTGTGTGTTATGTTGTTGTGTTTGGGTGTGTGTGTGTGTGGTGTGTGTTTTGCGTGTGTGTGTGTTGTGCTGTGTTTGCGTGTGTTGTTTGTGTGTGTTGTTTGTTTTGCCTGCGTGGTGTGGTGTGTTGTGTGTTTCGCCTGTGTGTGTGTGCGTGTGTGTGTTGTGTTTGCGCTGTGTAGTACGTGTCGTGGTGTTTGCATACCTGTGTGTGTGTGTGTGTGTGTGTGTGTGGTGTGTGTGGGTGTGGTGGTGTGTGTGTGATGTGTGTGTGTGTGTTGTGTGTGTTGTGTGTGTGTGTGTGTGTGTGTGTGGTGTGTGTGTGTGTGTTTTAGTGTAGATATATGATATATATGAGAGTTGATATATTTTTATAGTAGATTATCAGTGAAGTTTTAAAATCAGTGATTGCAGAAGCTGGTATATTTATGTAAATCTCGAACCATTTTGTGTACTATATTCCTCTTGTTTCTTCATTCCTGTTCATTATGTAATATTGACTACAATATTTTTGAGTGTTTTTGAGTGTGATCTGATGATTTTTGTGAACTGCTTGTGTACTGCAATTGCTGCAAAAATTATTGTATTTCTATGACTTTCTTTAAAAAAAAATTTACTTTAGACTTTAGACATTTACCTTCTGACTGTACATACAGACTAACCAGATTTACTAAAATTACTAGATTGTGCCTCTATGTATCTTTCCTGTTTTTCCGATTCCTGTTCAACTTGATATATGATTTTCTATTGCATTTACCTCAGAACCTTTATGAGAAGATAACATGATCCCATTGAATATCTGCATCATTTAGGATTATTCAAGGATCAATAGGCAACTTCCAAATGGTAACCAGTTCTTATGCATGAGTGTTTACAACATTTTTCAAGCCCTTGACTACAGAATGTATGGACTTTATCACATACAGTACAGTTTTAACCGTTCTTTTGCTTAGATGCAACCAAACTTTTCCAACTAGTAAATCGATACTAAGTTGCAGGTGAAGCGAGGGTAACCCTGCTACCTCACCTTGGCTTATCTTGAGCTAACTTCACACTAACTTGTTGAGCGGTTCACACCTCCTGGTGAGGCAGTGCTGGAGATGTTGACACTGCCCAGCATCTCCATGGACTTTTGTTGAGGTAAACAGTAAACACACTTCATATGATTATATTGCAAATGTAGAAATCAGAATCTGTAACATTTTGTAAGTAAAGTTAGGAGAATGGATCTCCCATTCCCTTGATCTTTGAAACAGTTGGCTCCATTAGCTTTACAATCCCTTGCAAAAGAAGATGCCAGAGCCACTGCATTCATGTGATATAAAATATCCCTCAATGGTCTTGAGCCACAATCAGCAGCTCCCGCCCTTCCTGCCAAAGACTAATGCAGCGCTTTCCCATGTGTTGCAGGCCAGTGGCAGGCCTCAGACTACCTAAGGCTCATACAGCCCATACTACCACCCAAGGGGGCATGGACCTAAGGGCAAGGACCTAAGGGCAAGGGGCGGGAGCAGCGGAGGAGAGGGACCAGACACTTCCAAACCACCACAGTCCACACAGACTCACATCTCATGTCTGGCAGATGCCTTTCTCCTATAATAGAACAAACATGTTCAAAACTGCCCTCAGTACTTCCAAAAATTGTGGAGTCAGGACATCCACCAATAGCTGCCTACTGATGCTTGTTGTTGACACTGACATTAGTCATTAACACCTGTTCAAAAGTTCCTTGTATTTCAATGCTCAAGTAGTGTCACATTAGATGTGTCAGTCAGACACAATTATTTACATTGTTTTGGCTAAGGTACTTATGGAAATGTTAGGCTTAGTTCATTTTCTGATATTCCTTCTTAAGAAGACAAAAAAGAGTGCCATCAAATATCTTGTTTGGATGGTAATATGATCTCAACTAATGAACAGATTATGTAATCTGAATGAGAAAATTACATGTTTAATGACTGTTTTTGTTATTTTCTAGTTTTTGTGTGTTTACTGTGTTTAGTCTTGAACTGCTGCAGTACTTGATTTTTTTTGACTGACTCATTAACAGAATGTTAGACAGCTTTAGTTTTGTCAGACACTAAACCTGACATGGCTTTAACATGATCATGTTCATTTCCTGAGTTGTCACTCTTGTCTTTCATACCTCAGTCATTTGTGTGCTAACCTATCAATAAATACTGAATGTGCTGAATTTTACAAACAATTTAACCCATCACTGATAGAATGTTCTATCAAACCAAAAAGAAATTATGATATGATAACAATGCATTATAAAGTCTAAAAGGAAAGTGAATGCATAAAAACAATTATTTTATCATAAACACTATTTTCATTACAAGCTCTACATCCCCATTCATTCAGACATTTCAAGTGGAGATGATGGAAAGAGTTCAATGTTTCATATTCACTCTTCCACTGAATCCTAATTTGTTGCATGTAAAAGCAAAACTATGAAATGTAACCATATCAAGATGCATGAGGGCTTATTTCATGCAGTCTCAGTTTTCAAGGTAAGAACAAATGAAGTAGAAAAACTTCATATAGATAAAGGTTGTATACATTTTCCCGGATTTTTAGTAGATAGCAGTTAATGATATTTTGAGTAGTCAGGTGCTGGGTATGATTTGCTATTTTGTAGTTTGCATCTTCCATCAACAAATTTAAATACAAAGTAGCAGTTTTTTTTATAACAAAGTAAATTACCATCTAAAATTAGCTCAAAGCATCCAATTGCAGATAAAACATGTGGATAGCTTTCCTCAAAAATGTATAGAGAATTGGGCAATTTAACTTTTAAGATATTCTGCTTTACATGTATAGGACATCTATTAATATCAGATTGTTTGTATGGGTCTTTTAACCAAAAACTATATTTTTCTTCATTTTGTGAAGAATGCATTACATTCAGAAACAAAGAATGACTAATCTTCACAGGACCTTATTATATATATTAATAGTTAATATCCTTTTTAGTGCATCACAGTACAGTCATTACCTTTCACTCTTACTACATATTTTATTAAACAAAACTTCAAAGTTCAAATCCAGTGCACCCATTTACATACTTGATTTTGAAAGACAGGACCAAAGACCTCAAAATTGAGTGTCCGAAGGCAGATGTTTATTTGAAGGTCAGTACTTTGCTTAATTACCATATGAAGGTAAAACTACAAATTTACTTTCTGATAATACCTACTGCAGCACAGGAGGCGGCAGTGTTGGGTCAAGTTGTTTGGTTACCATAGTGTTACTGTTATCTCTTTGACCTTTTGTGACTTTGTCTGTTCGATTGCAGCTGTCTTTTCTCTGGACCACAGTTGGAGTATCAAGGCATGTGATGTGAATAGTCCAGTTGTTATGTTTGGGAATATTATGGCACTGATATAGGATTTTTTTTTGGTCAAAGTATTAATTACCCTCAACACAAACTGTAGAAGATATCAGTGATGTATTGCATGAATTTAAAAATAATGTCTTCTTGAAGTATGGACTAGCATACATGGCCTTTCTAAAGTCTGATATTTTGCCTCCTTCATATATGACAGGAATATACATTTCATTTTATTTTCAGGCTTAGCTGGTGAAGATCATCTTTTACCAGGACATCCAGATTCACCTTACAATCCAAGTTCTGGATCAGCTCCATATGCAGGAACAACAGCTGATGAATTGTACAAACAGGTATGTGGCTCTCTATATATTCTTATAATCCTGAAACAAATATGGAAAAAAGAACATGTTTTAATCTCTGTTTCCCCCACCAGGTTGATCATCTGAATGGCTTGGTTTCTTCAGTACTTCCAACCCTTGATGGCACCACTTCCTCTTCCAGTCAAGTTCCTCCCATTCCTGACTCAACCATAACATTCCCAGTGGAAGTAGACACTACTGGCACGAGAGTTCCAGAAGACACGGCCTCAAGAACAGAAGCACCATTCCTTCCTGGCGTAGAGGATTCAACTGTAGGTGGTGATACTACAACTGAAGCTAGTGCTTCTACTGATGATGTGCCTTATGACTATGAGTATGAAAATTATGATGATTATGTCTATGAATATGATGAATATGAGTATGAAGACGAAGAGGATCCAGAGTTAGAGTATTACGACTATTACAAGGATGGAGCCCGGTACAAGCGGCGATCTAAGAAAAATAACGTCCAGAGTGACTCAGACCATAGTCACCATGAAGAAGGAAGATCGGGGTCTTTACCACAGCAGGAGGAACATGACAAGAGAGAGAAAAAACAAAAACATACCCACACAAAGAAAGGCAAGAAGAAGAGTACCACTGATAAGAAGAGAAAGCACAAGTCAGGAAACAGAAAAAATAATCAAAATTACCACACCATTGAGAGACCAGATACATCACCAGTTGTAAATCCATTAGAAAATACCCAACCACCACCATCTACAACAACTCCGTCTCCCAGGCAAATCATTGAGGACAGAGCAGCGAGAGTAAGAGCACTGAAATTAAGAGCTCAACAGTTACGTGCACGACAGGTTAAAAATTCAGATGGAAATAAGGACATCCATCCACTGCGAAGATTCTCTGAAATCACCCAGAGGACAAAGAGAGACTTAGGTTTCCCATTTAACAAGCTTTCAGAAGAGGTAACTTGGATATAGACTTTGTAATACTTCTGTAAAGCCATGTTAACAGTAGTTCTTTAAAAGTGAAAGTACTAAAGGAGAGTTAAACTGATTACATTTTTACTATTTTAAAGTGTTAAAGACAGTACAGTAGTTCTTCTGTCGATGAAGTTTCCATGCCTAGTATCTTTTGGCTCTCCCTCCAAAACTATGCTTCAAGAATGATTTATAATGAATGGAAAGAGGTGCAAAAATTTCTATACTTCCAAATGTGTTCTTTAACTTTTACTGGCGAGACCAGAAACATTGTCAGAATCAGTGTCATTAATATGTCAATTTTCCCTTCATCATTGTTATCTATAGTTAACTATTGAAGAGAAAGTAATTATTCCTAACAAAAACCACTGAGTGCCATGAAAAAATTGTTATAGTTTTTACTTTAGTTTTACAGTTCTTTTTAATGAAAAATGTACATTATGAATAATAGTTATACATTGAAGATGTGTTTACCTTGCCTGTACTAATCACAAAAAATATAAATGTTCATATCTTGTCTCACACTGTGGCATTAGTTCTTAGTAATCAGTTGTTGTTATCTTCAGAGTAAGCACTTTTTGACATTCTGCACTTCATTCTAAGCAGCAAATTAAAGCTTCAAGAATGGTTATATAATTTACCTTAGTCTTTTATGTGATTCATGATTTTCCAGCTTCCAAAGCTTCACTGCCATAACCTCACTAAAGTGCAAATGTTGTCATAGACATGGCCCAGTTTGTGAGAATTATTGAATAAGCTCTGATTTTTTTTCAGTTGTTACTGTCATAGGTATAAGTTAATCACTGACTGTACTGTATATAGTTCACAGTTCTTGTCTACAAAACTTGAACTATCAGCAAAACATCTTTATGACTTCAGAAGGTCTCCTTTTTCAATAAAGGAATATTTCATAACTGTTGCCATCTTGACTTTATTCCAATTGTGATATATGATATCTGGTTTGTATAAAAAGAAAAGACAAGTCATTAGTTCACTTTTTTGTCTATCATTCAGTAATGGTGCTGGTAAATGATAGAATTTTATTAACAATTATAATCAATAAACAAAAAAATAACTTTCTTTTTCAAACTTAGAAATGTGCGTGCGCACACACACACACGCAAGCACACACACACATGCAAGCGCACACACACACACACACACATGCAAGCGCGCACACACACACACATATGCAAGCGCGCACACACACACATGCAAGTGCGCATACAGAAGCACACACGCACAAGTGCACAAGCACACGCACGCAAGCACGTATGCACAAGCACACACAAGAACACGCATGTATGCAAACGCACACGCAAAAACACACACACAGGTACAGTGTCACAAAAGTTGGTTTGTAATTCTGATAAGAGACAAATGAATGCATGCACAAAATGGACTACCTTTAGAGTATTAATGGAACGTTCATTTTTAAGTTGAAAAATTATTATTTATTTATTTTTATTTTTTTTGCATTTACTTCAGGAATGATATGGAATTGTTTAGAATGGTATGCTGTTTTTTTTAAATGTCAACTCTTACTAACTAATGTCAAAGCATTTATGGTCATTAATATTACTAACTTAATCTACCATCATCAGTATCATTTTCATCTTCATATGCTTCCATCACATGAATAAATTACAGTATCTCTGAAATACCAGGGACCCATAAACTAATAAAAATATGGCTGGATTCATAAGCATAAATTGTACATCTTTTATGCTTATGACCTGGCTTTAATTTCCCTTATCATATCATTTGCATATAATGACTTGTATTTCACACTGTCATCTCTACTTCCCAACTTCTTTCTTTATAAGGATGCAGGATATCAAGGTCTTTCATTATTTCATAATTCTTAAAAAAAAAAAAAAAAAAAAAAGCTTTTGTCATTTCTCTTGATTTGGAATTCAGAAGATTAGTTTTTTTTATATAAGGAGAGTAGAGTCTAACTAATGTTTATATTTCATTTAGAGAAGAGTACTACTTGGAAGTAGCTTATGTTTTAGCCTACTACTATTTTGACCATGTAATTATGATGCTTTTGTAACACTATAATAAATAATTGTAATTTTCTTCTTGATTTCTTAATAAAGCAGAAAATCCTCATTAACATCTAAATCAGGAACATTTGGCCATAGATAAAGAAGAATACACTGCAGAATAAAATAAATATAAGAGAATCCTTTTTTTGAAAAATCGAGTGGACATCCTCTCTTGCTTACCAACTTAACTCCGCACTTACCTAGTTCTTGCAACGCAAGACAATACCCATGACTGTTAGCTGCATACACTAATCACTTAGCCACTGTCTTCTGACACATCAGATACAGAAAGAATGAAATAATGATTATTAGTATTCTAGACAGATGACAATTTTAATTGGTTAATGCAAATGCATAACTGAAGATGTGATTATTAAATAATGCATAACTGAAGATGTAATTATTAAATAAACTAGTATCTTTCATGATTGTCTCTCCAAATAAAGATAATTTTAGATGTTAACCCACTGACATCAGGTTCATGTACTGTCCACTGTACTTTTACTTTATCACTTTTGTTTTACACACAGCACAGTCACAAGTGCTTAGTCAATCAAATATGTTTACCCCAGTCCTTGAATTTGTAGAAAAAAGGGTTTATTTTCTGTTATTATTATTTGTTACTATTGTTGCATATTATTATCATTATTATTATTAACAGTTGCAGTATTTGTTATTATTGCATCTTCAATGACAACAATGTAGCAATCAAAACAAAAACATTTAAGAGAGGTCAGATGCCTAGTAGTCGACTCCTTGGTGACAGGGCATTATATTTCTCTAAACTGAATTAATAAAACAAAACTACAGTGGGTCATACATGTATAAATGCACTCCTGGCATCAACTGGATAAGATCCAGTATCATGTTTCAACTATTTACAGTGGTTCAGCATGTCAATTGATTTTTTTCTAATGATTTTCTCGTCTGCTCGTGTTTATCAACAAAAGGATGAAGATAGGGGCATGTATTTTCAAATGTTAGTAATGAGAAAAGATAGAATTCAGCTGCAACTCAATACACTTGAAATGAATATCTGTCCAATTTAATGGGGTTTATATTATAATATGTATTTAGTTACTTGATTACAAAAGTACATAGACATATATATATTCTGAATTATCAAACACCAGATATCTGTAAATGCATTCCTACAATGTTGATTATAATTACCATCTTTTAGGTTATAATTACTGGATTATATCTGCTACTATCTTAATTTTTTCAGTTTAAAGAAAATACCAAATTATGTAACAGGCAAACATGTACACCAAATTAATTCAAATGCATGCAGCCCAAGGAAAGAATCATTTGAATGACTAAGTTTAACTGCTTCTAATAACCTCCTTAATTATTCATTATCAGTACAACTGAAGAAATGCTAAAGAATGAATGCGATTGCCACTCTTTTGACAGTGATATATATATATATATATATATATATATATATATATATATATATATATATATATATATATATATATATATATATATATATATATATATATGTTTTTCTGCTGCCAGTAATCCAGAATGAATCAACCAACTTACACGATATGTTTTAAGCAATCCTGTCTTTTAACAGGAGAACTGACATATAAATTAAAAGTGACTACAGCATTTTCAAATTTTAGATATTCTCTCATTATTTATATTGGGGCCTAAACAAAGCTTATCTGCAGGTCTTTTTGACTTAGATATATGAAGGGTCTAGTACTTTAGACCCTTCATATATCTTAGTCACTTGAAAAAAAAAAGGGACTTTTTTTTAATCAGGAAGACTGGGTTCTTTTGTAATGTAACTAAAGAATTACTGAAGCTAAACTTTTGGTTCTACTATACATAAACATATTTAGGTATAATTTAAAGATGCCAAGCTAGCAATTAAAGTTTACAAAACTGACATGTAAACATCCTGAATTTGCAGGATAAAAATCAACATAGTCTTTTTCATTGTCTTCATTCCTCTCTCTCTCTCTCACTGAACTTCTACTAACCTGGGTATCACCTAACATTTATATTTATTGATAATTTTCTGGGAGAAGTCATAGTATACTGTTATTTATCTCCTCAGATAGTGCCTAAGGAAATAAACTTAAAAGTCTATCAGATTTTCTGAAGTATATCTATTATCTATTTATGACTTTTTAAAAATTCCTACCATGAAGGAATGATGATGATAAGGAGCAAGTAACTCTAAGGAAATAATTACTGAAAATGAGAAACTGCATTTAGAATTGGTTCACATGTT
>NC_051402.1:637144-639644 GCF_015228065.2 Penaeus monodon
CTGTCAGCAGTTTTTCTCATACTTTTAGCTTCTGCATTACATGACGCAATAACTTTAATTTCGCTTATATAATATATATAAATGATATACTAATATAATATATATTAGTAAACTATATATTAATATGAATATATTTGTAGTATACTATATATAAATATAGATTAATATAGGCACACATATAGAGCACTACATATATATATATATATATATATATAATTATAATATTAGAGCTATCTAGTATATAAGAGTGTATATCTAATAGTATTGATAATATTAAGGGTATAGTATATTATAGTAACCATGCAGGACTCAACACATATAGGCATATATTATTATAGTATATATATAGTGATATATATATGTCGATACTATATAATATAGTAATAGTATATACTATATATACTATACTGATGATAGAAATATATACATATAGATAGAATAGTATATGTGTGTATATAGATGTATTATAAAATTGATTATGATATTTATATAGTATATATATATATATTATATAGTATGTATATTATATTGATACTTTATATATATATATATATATATATAGTTATTATTATATATGCATAGATGTGTGGTGTGTATATATTATATATATATATATTATATATATTTATATAAGTATATATATACTATATATATATATATATAATCATATTATAATATAGTATATATATATATATGTATACGGTATGATATATATATATATATTATATATATTATATAAGTAGTATAGTAATATAATAGGATATATATAGTATATATATATATATCGTTTATGTATATATATAATATATGTATATATACTATATATGTATATACTATATAAATATGTATATATACTTATATATAATATCGTGGATGTATATATATATATATGTATTACATTATTAATATTAGAGGTATACTGATATATATATTTATATAGTAGTATATAATATAGTAATATATATATGTAATTAAATTATTTGATTATATGTATAATGATATATTATAGTGATATATATTGATAGTTGATTATGTATATATATTATACTATGTATAATATATAATAGTATTATATAATATATATATAGTATATAATATATATTATAATACGTTAATGGTATATATATATGATATAGTATAGTGTATATATAATTAATATATATACTAGCATATACATACTTACATATATGTGTTATATATATATATATATATATATATATTATATTATATGATAGATATTATATATATTATGTATACATATATATATATCTTATACATATTATATTATATATATATATATAGTATATAGCTATGTATGAGTGTGCGTGTATTGACTATAGTATATTATACTATATATATATAATAATATATAGTGACATATGGGGAAAATATAGCTCTTATATATATACTGTAGTATGTGCGTGTCTATATACTATGATACTACGTTAATAAAGGCGTATATATATATGTATATTGTGGCGTGTATTATATATAATATAGTTTACTTCATATATCTCTAGTATACTATAATATATAATATATAATATATATATATATTATATAATATATGATATATGAGCTATCTAGGTCATGTATATGTGTGTGTATTATGATATATTATATACTTACTATATATAATATATATAGTATATATAGTAATACTAGTCTATAGTATATATGTTATATGTGTATATACTATCTATATCTATATATATTATATATATAGTAATATATATATATAGTATAAGTATATAGTATGTGTGTGTGTGGATATATATATACAAGTAATATACTATAGTAAATATAGAATATATATATAGTATATATAGTTATATAATATTAATAATATAGCGTATTATGTATAGTGTGTGTGTATATTATATATATATTATATATATAGTACTATATACTATTTTTTTTTTATTATATTATTATATGTTTGTGTATTATATATAGTTAGTAGTATAGTAAATATATTGATACATATACTATATATATAGGTATATGTATATGTGAAGGGGGGGGGGGGGAGGGGGGGGGGGGGGCGGGTATATATAGAATATATATATATATATATATAGGGACTAGATATATAGAGATACTATATATATATAGGTATATGTGTGTGTATATATAGGTATATGGTTGGGTGTATATTCTATAATATATATAGATATATATTATGTACGATATATTATAATATGATATGATATATATATAGATATATATTATATATAGTACTGTATGTGTTGTGTATATATATTATATATATATATATAGATATATATTATCCAAAATATAATATATATATATATATATTAATATATATATATATAGTAGTATATATAGTATATATATGTATCACACATATTACATAATAGTCTATATATATATAATACATATATTATATGTATAGGTGTTGTATATATATATATAGGATATATGAGTAGCTTTATGATATAATATATTGATATTAAGTATTATATATATATATATATAT
>NC_051402.1:649644-654644 GCF_015228065.2 Penaeus monodon
ATCATACAGATCACCCTGTACAACAAATTCATGGAGGTTGAGGTTCTCTGTCACACCATCGTTACTGTAACGGCCGACACCATGTTCCGCAAAGTGGGCGAAAGAACCAGGTCTGTAAAAAATGAGGAAATGAATAATCAGTCAAGAAAGCGCAAGAGTCACTTAACGCATTTCTTTTCCCGCTAGCAAATTATTTGCAAGAAAGAAATCTGAACTCTTCATTCTAGCAATTAATCCTTTCTTCTCTCTCATTTGGTGCTACTTCTTTCTTTTTCCTCGTGTCACTGACCAACAGATGAAATAAAAATCTCTGGAAACTTTGCTTACAATGCAAGAATTGCCTTTTTCTCCTCTCCAGCCTTCCATAAGATTTCAGTGATCGCAGAAGCCAGAGCCCATGACCATTCTCGCTGAGATGGCCGGAGGGGACTCACAGGGCTGGTGCTGGGAGACACAGGAGTGCCAAAGATCAGGCACTTCATCATATAAGCCTGAACACATGCTAACACACCACAGGGACCTCCCTGAAATATGAAAAGGAGATTATTTTCTTATTTCACTCTTTCTAAACATAAAATGTCCTGTGATCTTTCTTTTTTGGTGTTGCAAGATTAATGTTAAAATCAGTTCTAATTTTCAAAAAAGACAGTGGTAAAATAAGTCTTAACCTGCTGCTGCCAGAGAGAGTATGTAAATACATGCCATGCCCACTGAGAGTTTAATTTATCAATTGTCTTTACACATAGATACTCCAAAAGTAGTTAGTTACCAATCAACCAATTACTAGTCCTACCTATCTCACCTGTTTACCATTTTCCTTTCTTTTTTTTTCTTTTTTGGGGGGGGGGGGAATATTTTCTTTTCTTTTATATTTCTATTAGTAATGTCAATAACATTATAATAATCATTATGTCTTAAATAAAATAACAGCATCGATACTGATAGCATTAGTAAAAAAAAAAAATTCCCAAAAACTCAAGGAAAGAGGAAATCAGGTGAGGTCTTCAGATCTACTAATTCACTCCTTGGTGGCCCTTGTGCATCTATGTATAAACATTTTACGAATCATACAACAGACAACAATATTTTTCCTGACAGCACTGGGTTAAATACTCACCTTATTCTGAACCAAGCCATATGACAAATTGGGATTTGCATTTTGCTTGAAATTTTGTTGCATCCATTCTGCTGGCATTGTATTAGCTGGGCTTCCTGTCAGAAGATTTCTGAGATGACTTGCTTCTTCCAGAGTAATGGGAGTGCCTGCAGCTTCTGTATTTACAGTTCTGGGGCCTATGACAAGTCCAGCCACTTTGTTATCGAGGTCATCAATGTCTTTCAGAGTCAACTCTCCATCATCATCATCACTCAGATGAGTCTTTGGTAGTCTATGGCTTCGCTTTCTTCTTGGCCTGGAACTCTGCTTATATCCGTCTCGTATTTTTTCAATCTGACCACTTTCAATACCCCTTTTGCCCCTTTTTTTCCTCTGTTTTCTCTTACTCAAGTTTCCAAGGTCATTTGCGAAGGAAGAAGCATCCATAAACCCCTGAAGGTTTAGTATCTGAATATCTTCATGAGAGTTTGGAATGAAACGAGGTTGGCCTTTTCTGGGGCCTTTTCCTGTACCCTGGTCTATCATGGCAGACTTATCATTTTCTGATTTGAATATCAAAAACTCCTCAGGACTAACAGTCCCTATACTCATTCTTGAACTATCATTTGAGCCAAAATTAGCAAATCCACCCTCCAACAGGTTCTGCTTTGAGCCCTTCAGACTCTGCCTCCTCATCGACTGAGCCATAATATCTCCTCGCCTGTTAAGGTCTGACAGGTAGTCTGCACTTGGACGCAGCCCAATCCCTCCCAATCCCCCGATCAACCCACCCAGTTCCCTAATACCTCTTCTTCTGTTCATGCTTCCAACCACATCCTCATCACCCTCTTCCCTATTGTCCATTGATGGAAACATGTCCTCTTGAGACTCCTCATGTTCCCCAAGCATGGACTCACTTCGCTGTTTCGTCAGAAGGAAGCGGCGATTTGCACTTCTGTTTCTTGGATCCTCCTGTAAAATCAAACAATACGCTTATCACACACTATTAGTATTCCACAACAAAACCCTTCCAACATGAATGGAAAAGAATAAGAATAGAAAAAAAAAAAGTATCAAAGTTTAAACTGCAATAAAATGTTTACTTATATCCATTTACAATATCATACCTAAATACATTCAGGGTATAGGTAACTCTTACATAATGTACAAAGAGCTGCATATAAACCTAGTTCTTAAGAGTTCAGAAAATATCAAAGATTTTTCTTAAATACTTTTTAAATTTTTTTTAACCTTTCCTTTTTATGCTTCAGAAACAATACAGGAAACTGTTCCTGCATTCATATAAAGAGAAATTAATATCTATTCACTCATAATCAAATTGTGAACTGAATGTACTCTCTGAAAAAATCTTTCTTGCTCTCAGTATTCAATTCTAAACAACAAAACCCACAAACCTACGAAGCAAAAGAACAAGGTAACATGGAAGCTGCTCATATCCCCTCACCTCTTTACTCATGACAGGTGCCATCATGCCCCTGATATTCCTTGCCCCTCGGAGTTGGTCCCTCTGAGCTGCCATCTGCACAATGTCATCATCAGCCTCTGTGTCAAAAACACTCTTCCCCTGGATGGATAACTGAAGCGATCCATTGGGAACGGTGCTGTCTGCGAGGTTAAATCCATTAAATGCTCCACTGAACATGCCGTTTGGGATGTGGCCGTTAGAGTGATGATTCAAGTGATGATTGTTTTCAATCTGGAAGGAAAATTAGGAATAACCAATGTAATAACTGCCTGTTCAAGATCAGTACATTAAATGAATGTAGAATATATAACATACTTATATTGTCTAGACTAAAATTTCTTTCTACTGTCATCCTAATCCTCAACAGCTGGGAGGAACAATGAAATTAGATCTACATTTCATCTCACTTATAATTCTTTTCACTACTATCAGAAATACCCACTGCATGCCATAATTACACTCCCCCAGTACCTACAACTTTTTTTTTTTTTATACAGCCATGGCATTTTCATACAGTTACAACCATCCAAATAAGTTCAGAGGTAGAGCAAGCATAGGAGGTTCTCAAGGCTGTAATCATCTCTATAGTGAACTTCAATTAGGTTATAACCCCCAGTACAAATGGGGGAAAAACAAATTGTGTGTGTGTGTGTGTGTGTGTGTGTGTGTGTGTGTGTGTGTGTGTGTGTGTGTGTGTGTGTGTGTGTATGTGTGTGTGTGTGTGTGTGTGTGTGTGTGTGTGTGTGTGTTTGTGTATGTGTGTGTGAAACGTCTCTGCACATAGATGCATCTGCTAGTGCTTAGCCACAAAGGGGTCAATTAATAGACCTTGTGACCTTACCTGATTTCACCTTTCCTTCAATAGGCATTTTTTTTTAACTAATGCTATGAATAGCAATAGTGTTATTTTTATTATAGACGTTATGATTACTACAATGTTATAGAGATTAATAACGGCAATATAAGATAATGTAAAATATTTTTAAAAAATCAAGGAAAAGAGTAAACAGGTGAGATAGGTAGTATTCATAATTGACTCACTGGTGACTTAGTACAAATGTAGCCATCTTTGTGTAAAAACAATTAATAAAGTAAACTCACAGTGGGCATGGCATGTAAGTAAATGCAGTGCTTGTCGGATTTGGGTTAAAAATATCTTCTTTTTCGAAATTCGGGTCTAAACAAGTCTTTATATTTTCACTGCTTAGTTTATTCATATTACAGTAAAATGTGAGACCATTTTTTTATTCACTCCCATGAATGTGAAATTTCTTGTAATACTGAAACATTTAAAGAAAGGGACACAAAACATCTTCATCATGAGGCCTACACTGTGTAAATAATGCTAGATATAGTTAATGTATAACAGAAATAGTAAATATATACCTTTTCTAACTTTCAGATTTTAAACAATTTGTACAGAAGTCGACAAAAAATAAAAATCTATTTTATGAGAACTACAAGTAGTGGCCAATACCAGATAAAGTTGGACATACTAATCGGGTTAAATTCAATGAAAAAAAGAACCAAAAAAGTATTTTGCACAAGCCACTTTGACTCCAAATAAATATTACACAGCTGACAAACAGAATTCTGAACCATTATATCTTTCCTGGAAATTGAAGTGTTGTGTGGAATAACAACAACCTCTCCTTCTCCATTTTCAGTCTGTCTGTCATAACAAAATCATACTGACCTTTCTCATGCTCCCCTTACTTTGTCCCCTTAAAGGTCACCTACATTTTGCATGGGTCACGACTCCCAAAATACAGAAATCTATACCACCTCCTAATTTTAACATTAATCCGAATAACCACTACCAACTGAATATAGCAGGATATATCAGAGCTTGTTTAGATATACATCAAGTGTTCATCCAATATGAGTAAAAATTAATGAGGGTCCATTTGATGAAGGCAATAAAAAGTAACAAAGAAATTCCTGAAAAAACAAACAAACTCAGACTACTCATTATAATTGGAAGAAAGTCCAGGCTTTACTTTTTAATATATTCCTGAGGGCCAATGCCCTAAAGGCCACATACACACACACACACACACAGATACATATACATACTAATATATATATATATATATATATATATATATATATATATAAAAATATATATTATATATATATAAAAATATATATAAATATATATCAATAAATAATATATAAAAATTATATATAATTATTATAAATTATATTTTATTTTTATATATTTATATTAATTATTTATAAATATTTTTTAAATATAATTTTATATTATATATTATTTTTATATTATTAAAAAAAATATTATAATTCATATTATATTATATATATATATATATAATATATATTTTTATATTTATTTAATTTAATTTTTTAAAAATAATATATTTATATATAATATTAAAAATAAATTTTTAAATTTTT
>NC_051402.1:657144-664644 GCF_015228065.2 Penaeus monodon
TTAAATGCCTCGGGTGATGCATGGCGGTCAATACGATAGCATGCGAGTCGGCGTACGGAGAAAAGCACGTGGAGTGACATGGAACGTCTGTGACTATAAATCTTTCTCGCTCTCGCTCTCTCTCTGTCTCTGTTTCTAAGCCAAAGTAACAGAATCTTAAATAAAATAAGAAACAATTACATGGTGGGATCATTAACTTTTAAACATTCAAGAGAGAGAGAGAGAGAGAGAGAGAGAGAGACAGAGAGAGACAGAGAGAGACGAAGAGAAAGAGAAGAGGAGGAGAAAAAAGAGAGAGAAAGAGAAAAAAAGGGAAAAAAGAGGAAAAAAGAGGGAAAAGAAGGAGAGAAGAAAAAGAGAGAAAGAGAAAAGAGAGGAGAGAGAAAGAGGAGAGAGAGAAAAAAAAGGGGAAAAGGAAAGAAAAAGAAGGGGGAAAAAAAAAAGGAAGGGGGAAAAAAAAGAAAAAAAAAAAAAAGGGAAAAAGAGAGGGAAAAAAAAAAAGGGGGGGAAAAAAAAAGGGGGGGGGGGGAAAAGGGGGAAAAAAAAAAAAAAAGGGGGGGGGAAAAAAAAAAAAAAAGGGGGGGGTTTTCGGGGGGTCGGGGGAGAAATGGGCAAGGGGGGGCAAAAGGGTGGGGGGGGGAAAAAATGGGCAAGGAAGGAAAAAGAGCGGGAAGGGAAACGGGGGAAAAGAAGAAGGGGAAATAGAAGGGGAGGAGAGGAAAGAGAGGGGGGGAGAGGAAAAAAGGAAAAAGGGGAGAAAAAGAGAGGAAGAAAAAGGAGAAAAGAGAAAGGAGAGGGAAGAAAAAAACGGGGGGGGGGGAAAAAAAAGGGGGGGGCCCCCCCGGGGAGGAAAGAAAAAGAAAAAAAGAAAAGGAAGAAAAAAAGGGAAAAAAAAAAGAGAAGAGAGGAAAAGGGGAGGAGAAAGAGAGAGAGAGAAAGAGAGAAAAGGAAGAAAGAGAAGAGAAAGGACAAGGGGGAGACGGAAAAACAGGAAAAAGAGACAGAAGAGAAAGAGGGGGAAGGAGAAAAGAGAGAGAGAGAGAGAGAAAGACGAGAAGAGAAGGGGAGAGGGAGAGAGAGAGAGAAACACACAACCGCGGATAAAGATCATTTTGAAACAAGGGAATCATCGCTGAAGAAAAAAAAAAACGCGGGAAAATATTATATACTTATACATTTTTTTCTTCTTTACCTTTCTTCCTAACACCCTCCCACCGTAAATCCAAGCGGGGGGAAAAATATATCAAGCCGGAAAGAAACCTTTGTAATTACATGTGTCCCATTAACGTAACCACGGCAGCTTAATTAAAAATCAGCCAAGCCAGTGTTCGGAGTCTCGGAGCTTCGGAGGTCAACGGCCTCGCGGACTCGACCCATTTGCGTCCGAGTTCCGGTCTTTCCTTCTTTCGTGTAAATGCTATCGACAAGATCGGGTTTCGTGCTCATGAGAGAGAGAAAAAGAAGAAAAAGCCAAAGAAAAAGGAGAGAGAGAAAAAAAAAAACATGCAAAATTTTTAGGCTCGTAAAACGTGTGGCTTTTAAACATCATAAATACAATAGCGTAAATACAATAAATACAATAGCGTTACCGTAATACTTCGCATGGTCATGGGGAGAATAATATCAATTACTTTTAAAGGACTAGAAGGAAATGTAAATAAGTGATGATGGAACCGATAACGGTACCTGTTGCTATGTTACTATTACTACCACTACTACTAATAATAATGATAATAGTAAAAACAATATCAGTATTAATAATGATGATAATTAATAGTAAAATAATAAAAATAAAATAATAATAAATAATAATAATAAAAATACATAACAAAATATAAAAAAATAATAAAATAATAATAATAATAATAATAATAATAATAATAAAATAAAAAAATATATAAAATAATCATAATTATTATAACAATAATATCATTATTACTATTACTATCATTATGATTTTTAATATTATTATCATAATTCCTTACTATTATCATTATCATCAATAATAATGTTAGCAAGAACACCATCAAAAACAACAAATTAATAAGACGGCAGTAACTGCCACCATCATCTTTTAAAAATATTTGCAGAGTGACGGCCAGCTCTTGCTTGGCCCTGTGAGCAAGGCCACGTCGGAGCTGTCCAACGTGCGTTTATTTAACCTCAAGCTCTAAGAAATGGGAGGTTACATGACGGTTCACAAAATATTAACTAATGAACAAAGTTCGGAAAATGGGTCAATGCGCGTTAGGTTACAATATGTTAATTATTTAACAAAATTGCAGAACACAGGATACAGGTACCACACTATACATTAAAAATTGCCCCAGGAGTTATGCTAAATCATAAACCTTAAACATCTATTTTTTCTCAATCTTTCTTTAAAAAGTAAAAAAAAAAATGTCATTTCATAATAAACTTCAACTCCTGCCAATAAATAACTTTATTTATCTATCCAGTGAGCTTACTGTCCCCTTCTGTCGGTCAGAATCGATGGTTAATGGCATAATAACAGGTAACAATAGCATTCCACGGACTTGGCAAAGAGAATGTACTGTATTTACACTCTCTCTTTTGTTCTTTTGTCTTCTTTTCAGTCAGCTAATGCAAAATGTAGCCAAACATTTAACCGCTTACTCGATTTTACAGAATATTCATCTATTTACCAGATGATCTGCTTAAACGTAAATGAAGCATTAAATGAAGCACTGAAGCCCAATAAATGAAGCATTGAAGTATCAGTGTGTCATTTCTAAGTCGGTTACAGCAAACTACCCTGAATGGAGGTCGTAGGTAACCCTCGTCTACTCTCGGACCCCAAGTCGATACAACCACGTGCAAGCGACTGTTATATATTCGTATTACAACCTTTTCAATCACCCAACACGCGCTCAGTAAATGACAGGCGGAAAGGTCACCGAGTGTTGCGTGGGAGGGAGAGGGTGGGGGAGGAGGGAAGGAGAGGGTGGGGGAGAAGGAGGGAGGGAAGGGGGAGAAGGGGGGAGGAGGAGAGTAGGAGGGAAGGAAGGGGCGATGATGGGGGGGAAGTGGAAAGGGATGAGGGAGGGAGGGGAGGAAGTTGGCGCTGATGGGAAGGAAGGGGGTTAGGGGAGGGGGAAAGAAGGCTGGGGAGGAAGGGGGGATTGCTGATGGGGCGGAAGGGAGTAAGGGGGAGCAGGAGGAGGGAAGGAGGGAGGGAGGAGAGGAGGGAAGGAGGGAGGGAGGAGAGGAGGGAAGGAGGGAGGGAGGAGAGGAGGGAAGGAGGGAGGGAGGAGAGGAGGGAAGGAGGGAGGGAGGAGAGGAGGGAAGGAGGGAGGGAGGACAGGAAACGGAGACGGGGCTGCATGCCTTCGTGCGAGACTATCGCGTCCCGTTCACGCTACTTTGGGTTTTACACCGGCTTAGTGTCTACTGTCTCTTCGTCGCTGTCTCGTGAAGATAAGAAAGTCCGTCTGGGAAAAGCGAATGAAGAAACGGGCGCCACCAAAAAAAAAAAAAAGCTTCGTCAGAACAATTTAAACAAATTAAAATGCCGAAGAATGAAAGAATAAATCAAATATGAAAGTACGGTACATGCCAGGCAATGTCGGAACGAGAGTAAATGACAAAATCCACAGGTAAAATAAATGAATAAACAAATAAAAATAAAGATAATATAAACTAAACTAAATTAAAATAAAATAAAAATAAACATGCCGGAGGAATCTAAAGCAAAGAGAACCAACTGTAACATGAACCACACGCCCCGCCCTTCGGAAGGCTGGGCGCCACCCACCGGAGCCGAGGAGGCGGTGGGCGGCGCGCACCGGGCGGCGTCTCCCCGGCTTCTCCTCCAGGCCGGCTCGGTGTCTGGCGAGGGGACGCCGGAGAGACAGGTACGTGATCATCCTATTGTCCAGCGTTCCCCTCCTTCATTTCAGCTGCGACGGACACTTCCCGTTTCTGTGGCTAATCTCCCTCGCGTATTTTCTCTCCTTAGTCCTGCGCCATCGCTGATGAACCCGCCCCTTTCCAGCAATTTAATGTCCACGGTACACCGTCGCGTCCCGGTCGTCGTCTGAGAATTTACAGCGGGGCCCAATTTGTGCAATTTCCATAATGCCGGGCCAATTTAGCTTCATAAATTGCAGGATGGCGCTTCGGTGTCCGGCTGAGCAGTGTTCTTGCCGCCGCCGCCGACCGCCCGCTAATCACAAGCATGCGCAGAACGGCCATTACTCGACGCGTGAAATGGCGGGGTCAAGTTCAAGGACTCGGGCGCGCGGGCGGCTGTCTCACTCTCTGTGTTCCTCGTTATTTGTTCTTCTCGCTTATTCCCAGCTATCTGTTTTTCTTCCCGGTCCTTGCTCTTGCACCGAGGAACCATCTCATCAGGCGTTCTTACTCCAATCGCTCTCTACCAAACTTCACTTCACGCGCATGACACTGACTATTTTCCAGTATTATGTTACAGACACTGGCTATTTTCCAGTATTATGTTACAGACACTGGCTATTTTCAGCTGGTATGTTACGCCAGAATGGGATGCTCTTAGTTCCCATAACGTCCACAACTGCACATATCCTGGAATGAAAACGACCAAACTACTAGGCAAATAGAACGAGCGAAGTTGTACAGCCAAACAATGCCAAATCCCCCAAATAGGGTAACCACACCCGTCCTCTATTAATGGATTCAGAAGCAAACGATTTTCTTAACACAACAAACAACACGGAAACAATCATACTAAAACAAGTACGAAGTTAGAAGGCGTATTAAGTGTTTATTTCGTTAAGAAGAAAAAAAAATAGGAGGGGGGGAGTGGGGGTAATTCTAGGTATAATTTTAAAATTAATGTTTATGACACGAATTTTACACCAATTAGACTTTTACTTTAGAAAAAAAAACCGAAAATTACTAGTATATTTATATGCAGTTCAAAGCTTTTTTTTCTCTTTTCTGCTTGTCTTTGTTACACAGTTTTACTTCTTTCTTCCTAAAATAAAGATTATTATCGTTACTCATTCCATAGGTCTCTTACACGTCAGTTCTCCCAGCGTGATTTCTCCTTGAAACGTGTCTGGTTATTTTTCACATTCTGTTTCAAAGTCCGTCTCATTTTTTTTTTTCTTTTTGATATTTTCCTGTTCCTATCGTCACTTCCCTTCACTTCGCATTCGCCTTAACGTAATTTTCCTTCTATTCAATCACAAGAATGGAAAATAATGATAATGATAAAACCGACCCTCTCTCTCAAAATAATAATTCCATTTAATAACCGACTAATTGCCCCAATCAACAGATTAATCGAGAACCAGCGAATAATACCACAAAAAAAAAACAACGCAATTGCATGAACAAAGTAAAACACACACCAACAGACAAACGAACGCACATCACCACCACTAACACCACCCTTAACAATCTTAAATAAACATCAAAACTTCGATCTACAAAGCAACAGCAGCACGGTTAATAATAATAATAATAATAATAATAATAATAATAATAATAATAATAATAATAAAACGCGGAACTAACCGACCTACAAAGAAACATCACCAGCGCCAGAATTATACCAAAAAGCCTTAGAAAATAACATGAAAAAAAAAAAAAAATATATATAAATATATATATATCAAATTCCAAACAGCCTAAAAAATACAACATTAAAATAACATTAACACTCAAACATTCTCAGAGAAAAAACATCAAAACCACAAATCCAAAAATATCATCAAAACCAAACAGCCTTAAATCTAAGAATAACAATAGAACCAACTCCCCCACCCCCCCAAAAAAATATATATATATATAATAATAATAAATAATAATAATAATAATAATAATAATAATAATAAAAATTATAATAAATAAATCAATTATTTAATAAAAACACCAGAGCCACACAAAAAATCCCATCCTAATCCAGGAGAGAAATCCCAACAGAGGCGAGGGGGCGGCGGGGCACAGCGGGGCAAGGGAGAGGCATGTCAGTCATTTCTTTCTTCCCTTCGTCCAGGTAATGAGGGGGTGGGGGCATGGAGCCCGAGGGAAGCCGAAGGAACCTGAAGGAACCCCCAAGGAAACCCCGAAAGAACCCCCAAGGAAACCCGAACAGAACCCCCAAGGAAACCCCGACAGAACCCCCAAGGAAACCCCGAAAGAACCCCCAAGGAAACCCGACAGAACCCCCAAGGAAACCCCGACAGAACCCCCAAGGAAAAGCCCCACCGACGTCGTGAAGAAGCCTCAGGCCACCGCCGCGCCGCCTCTAATCAAAGGGCATCCGTCACGGGGAAATCCTTGGGTGTCGCATGACGTAGGGTCGGCCGCCGCTGACTGCAGCTCGGGCCGCGATTGACGAGACAAAAGGCTTTTAGAAATTCGCTTGATTAACGTTTTTTTTTCGCTTTATAAATTAATTCTTTCATTATCGTTATTAATATTCTTCTCTTTTTTCGTGGATGGACTTGAGGAGAGAGAGAGAGAGAGAGAGAGAGAGAGAGAGAGAGAGAGAGAGAGAAGGAGAGGGAGAGGGAGAGGGAGGGGAGAGAGAGGGGAGGAGAGGAGGAAGGAGAGGGAGAGGAGAGGGAGAGGGAGAGGGAGAGAGAGAGAGAGAGAGAGAGGAGAGAGAGAGAGGAGAGGGGAGAGGGGAAGGAGGGGGGAGAGGGAGGGGAGGGAGAGGAGAGAGAGAGAGGAGGAGAGAGAGAGAGGGGAGAGAGAGAGAGGGGAGAGAGGGAGAGGGGAGAGAGGAGAGGGAGAGGGAGAGGGAAGGAGGAGGGAGAGGAGGAGAGGGAGGGGGAGGGGAAGAGGGAGGGGAGAGGGAGGGAGGAGGGGAGAGAGGGAGAGGGAGGAGAGGGAGGGGAGAGAGGAGAGACGAGAGAGAGACGAGAGAGAGAGGAGAGAGAGAGAAGAGAGAGGAGAGAGGATAAGTGAGAGAGAGAGAGAGAGAGGAGAGGGAGAGAGAGAGAGAGGGAGAGGAGAGGAGGAGGGAGGGAGGGAGGGAGAGAGAGAGAGAGAGAGAGAGAGAAAGAGAGAAGAGAGGAGAAAGAGAAGGGAGAGAGAGAGAGAGAGACGAGAAAAAAAGAAAAGGGGAAGAAAGAGGGAGAGAGAGAGAGAGAAGGGGAGAGAGAAACAGAGAGACAATGGGAGAGAGAGAGAGAAAGAGAAAGAGAGAGAGAAAGAGAAATAGAAAGAGAGAGAGAGAGGAGTGATGAACAACTCTTTAACAGAAAAAGGATAATATTTCTCACTGGATGACGAAGCGTGACACAGCGACGCGAGCGAGTGACAAGGAACGTCAGAGGAGAATGACAACCTCATAAATCTTCAACACAAAGAAACAATAAACGTATTTTTTTTTTCTATCTGACGGATTAACATGTCTAACCACTGTCTGCTCATCCAAGCTAGAACACGTGTCTGTCCAGCAAGCACGAAGAATCGGAGAGCAGATCTCGATGACTCGTTTCTCTCGTGACCGACGCCGCAGAAGCACAGAACAACCGACGCGCACTG